>NW_027496832.1:0-166551 GCF_021521415.1 Bidens hawaiensis | reverse complement strand
CTAACACTACATAGCCTGTTTGTATAAATATGGTCATGTGCAAACGGCGCTATGTGACACGACAACCAGGCCGATTCTGTTTGGGTTTGTCAAACCAATAGTACTATTCACAAGCCATCGGCTCGAAGTTAATCACTGTGTTCGTGGGGACTTTCGTGTGTTAGCACTTAGATAATTCCCATCATCAAACAATTCATAGTATATAGATATGTACCAACATGTTTTTCACCCCAAAAGTTCGTAAAACAATTTAAAGTGGGGTCATGAAGCTCACGGTTTAATAGGGATTCGGTACAGCGTCAGCTTGTAGTTCGTTTGACTCGTATTACTAACCCATATAATCAATATTATAATAATATTAATATTTTAATATTATTATAATCATTATACTAGACTTGGCTGTATAACTAATATGGGTATAGCTGGAACGCCCAGAAAGTGTCAATAGGGTTAGATTGTGATGTTGTTCAATGTCTAATACTCAAAACCGAACTTGGCTCAGTTTCCCCGTTTTTCCAACTGGGCCAAGTTGTTCGTTTATGCGTTCAGAAAACAGTTATGGGGAAGTAAGCTTGGGTAAATGTGTTGGTGGGTAAAATGATTAGGTTATAAAGAAAGATCACACATTGGGGTTCCGGATTCGCTACGGGGCCCGTTTCCGTTTATTCAGTTTGATTTGAGGAGAAACGCGCACAATCTATCCAGATTGTCCAGGTTTCTCATAAAAAAGGTTCTTTTTTACATAATTAATCCAAAAATATGATTTTCGATCACTCTTGGTGTTCAGATATTCCCGCAGGTTCGTTAATCATGGACGTGCCGATTTTTATCAGAATTGAATATGTTTAATTTTCAAATTAGCATAATTAATTAACCGTTAATCATTAAATTATGAAAAATTAGCCACTTATCAAATAAAATATGTAGATTCTTATAAAAATATTTTTGGAATTATTTACTAGTTTATTAATTTATAAAAATTCATTTTACCTGCTATATTTAGCTTGAAAATCGTCCGTTTATCCCAAACGATTTCCAAAAATTCCACAAAAATTCCTGGAGGTTCAAATTATATCCTAAAACCATCTGTATCAATTCCAGAATGTAACAACCTTGTTCAATATTTTTTTCGGGCCAAATTTGGCTATAAAAACTCATACGAGCGCATATACACAAAACACACTTAGACTTTTCCAAATGATTCCAAATTTCATATGTGATCAAAATATACCAAATCTAATCCGTGTTTATGGCCAAAAAAACTTATCAAATCAGATTCCTAACCATGTAGGATCAAAAAATGTTTTTGGATATTTTTAGGATTTTTGCATGGTTATAATTGATTTTTGTTAATCAAAGTTCCATTTTTATGAATATAGCATGTTTAAACAAAGCTTAAATTGATCAAAAATTGGTCTTTACCTTATGTTTTTGCTGGGAATTCGTTAGGAGCAGATAAAGAAGGTGCAAATGGATGAATATTTGGTGAAATGAATTGTTTATTATACTTAGTTTGCAATATCTATCAAGATATGCAATTTTCTACATTGGCTGGCCGCAAACTAGAGGGTTCCATTTAGGCCCCTCTTTTGGCTACTTTCCTCGATTTACGTACCCGAACGTGATATACCAATTCCAAATTCATTTTGAGTTCAATTTTTGGCGTGAAAAATATACCGGGTACGACAAACAGTGCGAAAACAATCGTTTTTCGGCCATTTTTGTATAAATTTTTAAAAACATAATATACGTTTATAAAAATCGAAAATATTTTCATGGATCGCTTAAAACATTTCAAATAAGTGTTTGGTAAGTCTTTTTTTTGTCTTAACAGATGATACAATGCTTGGTTTGTAACTATCTTTCGCGTTTAAATCTATGGCGGGTAGTTAAACGAGCATGTTCTCGTTTAACTTGTTTGCTATCAAACTACGGCCATAATACTAATATATTAGCTTATATTAACCATATATCACTTATAGATGGCTCCCCGAGATATCCGGGTCATTACCGGACCCGTTCGGTTAATCGTTCGTTCGATACGTAATAAGCGTTTAATTGCTTAATCGGTGAATACGCACTAATTTGTACCTTGTTTTGTTTCAAATGTCACAAATCATGATGGGGGCATTAATGAATTTGTCTTTTAAAAGATCAAACGCCTCGATACACTGCTCAGAAAACACAAACGGGGCATCCTTCTCCAGAAGTTTGGTCATGGGTCTCGCAATTTTGGAAAAATCTTTAATGAACCGACGATAGAACCCAGCGTGACCCAAGAAACTCCGGATGGATCTCACAGAAGTGGGCGGGGGAAGATTAGAACTGGTGCTCGACCTTCGCTCGGTCGACCTCTATCCCCGCACTCGAAATACGATGCCCAAAACAATGCCCTCACGTACCATGAAGTGACACTTCTCCCAGTTAAGGACTAGGTTGGTGTCAACGCATCGGGCCAACATCCTCTCAAAGTTGGAGAGACACTGATCGAAAGAGCTCCCAAACACAGAAAAAACGTCCATGAACACCTCCATAGAGTCCTCGATCATGTCATGAAATATAGCCACCATGCACCTCTAAAATGTGGCTGGGGCGTTACACAGTCAGAACGGCATAAGTCTATAGGCAAACGTGCCGTATGGGCAGGTAAACGTGGTTTTCTCCTGGTCATCGGGAGCAATCGAAATCTAAAAGTACCCAGAGAAACCATCCAAGAAGCAGTAGTACTGCTGACCTGCCAAACACTCCAGCATCTGATCAATGAAAGGTAAAGGAAAGTGGTCTTTCCTTGTGGCATCATTCAGTCTGCGGTAGTCAATACAGACTCTCCAACCGGTCACAGTCCAAGTGGGAATGAGCTCGTTCCTCTCATTGGTGACGACAGTCATGCCACCCTTTTTAGGAACCACTTGGACTGGACTAACCCATGAACTATCAGAAATCAGGAAAATGATCCCCACATCAAGGAGTTTGATAATCTCCTTCTTCACGACCTCCTGCATCTTCGGATTAAGCCACCGCTGCGGTTGAACGACAGTCCTATAATTATCCTCCATGAAGATTTTATGCGTGAAAAACGAAGGGTTGATACCCTTAATGTCGATAATCTTCCAAGCAATGGCCTCCTTGTGCTCTCGAAGCACCCTCAACAATCTCTCTCTCGACCTCCGTTAAAGCAGATGCAATAATAACCGGCAGCTTCCTCTCCTCGTCCAAAAACGCGTACTCCAAATGGGCTGGCAACTCCTTAAGCTCTAAGGAAGGAGGGGGGCTCTCGACGGAAGGTCGGTCCATTGGATCGTCTCGTACGATCCCAGCAGACACTTCAGACTCAGGGGTATGTTACTCTGTGTCATCCTCCATTGACTGATCGGTCATGGCAACCATCTCAATCTCCGGAATGTCCCTATCGAGAATCTGAGTGTCGGAGGCAGATCCTCCACAGATCTCGCTGAAAAACTCCCCAACATGCTCCATGATGGTATCAATAAAGTACAAAGAATCATCAGCAGACTTGGGGTGTTTAAGTGACTGTCAAACGTCAAAGGTGACGTTCTCATCCCCAACTCTCAAAATCAACTTACCCTCGCAGACGTCGATTCAACGCCTGTGCAGTGGCAAGGAATGGGTCGGCCAAGAATAAGCGGTACACTATCATCGTCGTTCATGTCCAGAATGACAAACTCCACCGGGAAGATGAACTTATCGACACGAACAAGCATGTTCTCGACCACCCCTCGAGGGTATTTAACAGAACGATCAGCAAGCTGGATACTCATTCTAGTAGGCCTCGGTTCGCCTAAGCCCAGCTTGCGATACATGGAATACGGCATGAGACTAATGCTGGCACCAAGATCAGCCAGCGCATGAATAACGGTATCATCACTCAAGATGCAGGGAATCGTGAAACTCCCTGGATAGGCCATCTTCTCTGGTAACTTCCTCTGTAAGACAGCACAACAACTAGCACTCAAAGGGATGGAAGCTACCTTAGCCAACTTCTCCGTATTCGAAATAATATCCTTAAGGAACTTCGCGTGTTTCGGCATCTGAGTCAGTGCCTCAAGGAATGGAATATTAAGGTGAAGCTGCTTCAAAAGATCAAGGAATTTGGAGTTCTGCTCCTCATCTCTATCTCTACGGAGTCTCCCGGGGTATGGTACTCTAGGTTTGTAAACTCTCGGCGGCTCGCTCGGTAGCTGCTGTCTCTCGGCCTGTGCTGAACTCCCTGGGCTACTCCTCTGATGCACCTGGGCCCACGGAGACTCCATCTGAATCTCCTCATCCACTTGCTCTTCTACAACTACTGCAGGCTCCTCGACTACTCTCCCTCTAGACATCTCCTGAATCACGGGCTCATCTTGTGCCCCTGCACCATTCCTCGTCGTCACAGCTTTCGCGAATCCCTTCGGGTTTTGCTCGGTGTTACACGGTAGCGTACCCTGCGGCCTCTCGTTCAACCGACTCGCTATCTCTCCCATCTGCCGCTCGAGACTCTGAATCGACGCTCCCTGATTCCTCATGAACTGCTTGTGCTCGCGAAACTTCTCCTGCGTCTCTTTATGTCGGGAATTATCTCGTGTCATGAGTTGTGACAACAACTGCGTCTGCTGCGCCATCATCTCCTCTAAAGTGGGCTTCTTCTCACCACTGCTCGCACCCTCACCGGCATCCTGGAATAAACTCTGATGCTACTGAAAACCGGACTGATTGCCGCTCCTCCAGTTGGAATTCTGATTGCCTCTCCACCCCAAATTATAAGAATTGAAAGAATTTGGATTTCGGTTCGGATTTCCTATAAAGTCTACGACCTCCTCTTGCGAACTGACTGGGCACTGAACGGTATCATTCCCTCCTCTGCATATCTCGCACAACTTGCTCTTTGTCTGCAAGTCCTTCACAATCTGCGCTAACGCCTCTACCTGTGCCGTGAGTGCGGTGCTCGTGTCCACCGAATGCATGCCACGTGATATGGAATCGACGGTCTTACCACCCTTGGCGGGTGGTCGCTGGTATCCAATCATAGCTAACCCGTTAAACAAAGCGATACACTCATCCGGGTCCTTCGTCGTCAGCAAATTTCCCCCCGCCGTTGTGTCAAGCATGTTCTGCGTCACGTACGTTACTCCATTATAAAACTTCTCAACAACCGCCCAATCTTGCAAGCCGTGGTTCAGGCACAACGCTAAAATATTTTTAAAACGCTCCCATGCCTCGTAGAAACTCTCGGTGCCCTCCATCTGAAAAGAATGAATCTAATTGCACAGACGAGCGGCCTTAGCCGGAGGATCGTATTTCACAATAAATTGTGTCTGCATGGCAGCCCAAGTAGCTCTAGAGCCCTGTAGGAGGGACTCGAGCCACAGACTCGCTTTATCGACGAGTGAGAATGGAAAAACGCGAAGTTTCACGGCGTCTTCGGATACGCCGGCAAGATGGAAAGTGTCGCAGATACGCGCGATACGAGTGAGATGATGATGCGGGTTTTCGTGAAGTAACCCGTGGAACTGAGCAGAATGACAAATGGTATTCAGAATGTTCGATGGAATCTGCCAGTTCACGTTAACTCCAATGGCGGGTGGTGCGATGCTGGATCTCGGGCTAGCATTGGCCGGACGAGCCCGGTCTGCAACTGTCCTCCTCGGTGGTGGATTGTCGCCTATGATCCTATCCCTATCGTCGAAGTCGGAAAACGTAGGAGAAGAGGATAAACTACCAACGGATGATAAAGTAGATGATGGTGAAACGGTGCGACGTCTCTCACGAAATTCTCTCTTAGGCTCGGGAAATGCTTCAGTGTCAGGTGGTCCACGAGATCGAGTATGTCGCATACAACTAAAAAATCAATAAAAGAAGCCAAACTATCCTAATAAATAAACAAAACAAAAATAATTACAAGTAGCACAATAGGTAAGTCCTAACTCGGATTGCTCTCAAAACGCCTAAAACCGTATCCCCGGCAACGGTGCCAAAAACTTGATGTGTGTCGGATAACCCTATAACAATGACCCTCACAACTAAGCTTTAAATTTAAAACAAAAATCCTAAAACCACACACAACCGGCAAGTGTACCGGTCGCAAGTAATATAGACCTAGGAAGTCCGAGTATCGAACACGTGGACACGTAAGGACGCTAACGATCACTAACCTTGGACAAGACCTACCTAAGAATAATATTTAATTGATTTTTGATTTTTAAAAACTTAACTTGACTGACTGGACTGACTGACAAAAGTTACCAAAAATAGCAAACTTAACGGGGAACTAACTGTGTTAACTTCAGATGGAGAAAAACGTCTACCTAGGTCTGAATCAAATTGTAGGCCTAACAAGTAAATGGATTGGATGATATCAAGATGCCAGTCCCTAAAGATGACACGACTAAGGATCTCTCGGGCTTACTGGATTACCTCTCGGTCTCACTCAACAAGCCTTAACTACTCAAAATCAGCTAAAACGACCAAACCGGGAAACAATTGCTAACGTGTTCTAATGTTGACTCACCTCTCGGTCTCACCAACACTCGACCCTAATGGTAATGAATACTACACAACCAAGGATAGAGGAACAATTCAACTTAAACCAAATAGATCAACTAGTCGCTCAAAACACCTAAACCGGACAAGAAACGAACTCGCTCTCGCGCAATTCTTATTCTAGCATGCAAAGGTAATGAGACGACCCTACTTCTTATCACCTCTCGGTCTCTAAGAAGGTGCCTAACCGCTGTACTTTAACCACAAATTCAAGCAACAAAACCCTACGGTTGTACCTACCGCAAACAAACCCTAAACACAAAGTCTAGAATCAAACAATGCACCGATCAATCAACACAAAATTAATAACCAACGCAAGGGGGTTTAAGCAATAAAATTGATAATATTTCCAGCCACTAAACACAACCTATTTCAAGTCTAAATCAAACTTTACAATAACAATTAACATCTTTCAATCAAACAATCCAATAAACTCATCAAAACCTAACAATAATCATCATTCCTAGGTAGAACCGACAAGATTAGCCTAGCATGTTATTTGGACAGCCATGAACACTCAATAAACACATCATATAACTCATATCAATCATCTCAAAATTCATTCAACAATCAATAACAATCATAAACACTTCAATCTTTAACACAACTGTAAAACTATGTAATCAATTAAACAAGAAATAAAGATGATGAACAATGTGTAAAAGAAAGGATATGGAGTGAATATGGGCTGCTCCCGGCTGATGTAAACTGATGAAAAATGTCACCGAGGCTTGTTCTTGTGTCTTTCTTCCTTCCCTAGCCATCACCACTTCAAGAACCCTAGCTGACCAACCTTTTTTTCTTTCTTTTCTCCTGCTGTAGCTACGACCGGGATAGGGAATGCCCACTTAGGGTTTTTTTTATTTTTTTGTATTATGATATAATGTAAGACTTGGGCCTCCATGATGCATATGGACTGGGCTTTGAGCTTGTCTTGAAATTGTATGCGTAAAAGGCCATTAAGCTCCTCGAAAAGCTCGGTTTTTCTTCCTTTACCCCGAAACCTACAAGATAAATAAAAATATGTAAAACCTAGATAATATAAGTTAAAATACATAAAATATAATATAAAAACGTAGATAAAAGGTGCGGAAAATAAGTGTGTTTTACAACACATCAATTATTGATGTGGCTAGTACGTCATGATCCAAGTCGAGTCATACCCAATAACAAGCTAGGCAAACACAAATAATATTTGTTTATATATGATATGATCATAACAAATGAATATTAACACTTGAGTTATTTAGAAAGGGGTTTCTAAATACAATGTACTTGTGAAATAAATAAATCATATGGATGATTTATATTTTGAGAGATAGCATTCCATAATGTTATTTAAGATGGTTAAATAACAATATGTGAAAATGGTTACCAAGCATGTTACCTACATTGTGTTATATTTATTTTGGGAAATAACACAATGTGAGTTTTATGATATAAAACTTGTTTAAAGAAAAAAAAAATAAATAAATTTTGAAATGGGTGAGAGGGTGCCCCCCCCCCTTTCTCTTACTCCTTTCATTTTATATTATTATATTTTCTTAGTGGAGACATGCAAAGGTTTTCATTGGTGCTAGTGGGTGGTGCCTTTTATGACCATTTTCAATCTTCTCTCACACTCTACACTTCACAAGTAACAAACATAAGACACATAGAGGAAAAATCCTCTACACACTTTCCCTCTTTTTCTCTCTTGGATGGCCAAGACCAAGAACAAGGAGGAGTTGTCAAGTGTTACCAAATCCTAGCTACAAGTGGTGTTTGTTGGAAATCTTGGGGTGTGCTAGCTTGAGGAGCTTCATATTCAAGTTCCTGCCTTCTTCATCATCATCTCCTTCCTCCTCCTTGGATTTGAAATGTAGCTTTAACATGCATGGACTTATAGTGACATGCATGTGTTTGACAGTATGTATTTCGTATTTGGATCCGGGCTTGGGTTTTTGCATGTATAAAATTGGTTTTATACACTATAAACTAACAAGATTTAAAACTATTCCGCTGCGTTTTTCATAAAATTGGGATTTTATGACTTTGATAATCTTGTTGAAACCCAACAGTTATATCAATCTTTTGTCCTTTTTACGGTGAAGCCGAGGAAATCGCTGAGCACCTTTTCGTCTCCTGTAGACTTGCGCAAGCGCTTTGGCAAGTCATCACCTAATGGTGCAAGCTTCCCGTGTTGTTTGCTTTCAGGTTCCGAGATATAGTTGAGATGCATAAATTCTCTATCTTTCCAAAGAAGAAGGCGAAAGCTCTTCATGTTGTTGTGTTGGTTACGGTTTGGAGGCTGTGGAAGGCCCGTAACGCGCGGGTGCATGACGGGAGTCCTGTTCGGTTAGATAGATTGGCGGAGGATATACAAGTTTTGGGTTATCTCTGGGTGAAGACTAGAGCTAGATTGACTCATATGGGTTGGGAGAATTGAAAGAGTTTTAGTTTATGATCTATACATGTTATGTTACTAGTTGTTTGTTTGATTGTTTGGTCTTGTCTGTAATTGCTCGCTGGTCTAGTCTCTTACTTAGACGTTTGCTTTTATATTTACTAGCCAGGTGCCCGCGCGATGCAGCGGTGTACGTAACCAATGTTAGTACGCTCGTAACCTCAGCACATGCGTAACCCGACGATTGTATGCATTTAACATGGCATCATACGCGTAACCGGTGTCGGTAAGCGCATCACAATGCCTATACGCGAGCAACCCAATATGTATATGCAATATCATCTGCGTAACGGATGCCTGAACGTGTGTTACCGGTGATAAAAATCAAGACGCAAAGATGAAATGTAGAGTAATTTCAAATAAGCCGCTTTTTGACACAACCCGTTTTGAGGCAAAACCTGTTCCGACAACGTTTTAACCCTGAAGCCCGTTTTGACCTGAACTCATCCCGACCCAAACCAAATTTACCATCAGCCGAACCTGCATGACTCATTGCTGGTACAAACTGGTAATCACGTACGTCACCTGATGACAGTGCGCACGTAGCACGAAATTGGACACGTAACTCGTCAAAGCCAGTTTTTTGTAATGGAAGATTGAGCACGCATAACCGGACCCGAATGCATGTTACCGACATTAAAACATGCTTAGCCAACACCATGCGGGTAATTCATGCTGATTACATGCACTGGGTTGAGTGCTTACCAAGATTGAGTTATGTGTGTTACGTGGTGCTGGACACGCGTTTATCGGCCCCGACACATGTAAAAAACAACATATGCGTAACCGGTGACAAAAATCAATAAGCAAACCTGAAATATACAGTAATTTCAAATAAATCATTTTTTAAACCAACCCATTTTGGCCCCAAACCCGTTCCAACTCGACAGCGTTCAAGCCTGGACCTCTTTTCTACTCTACTCGAACCCAAACCAAATTAACCATTTTTTTGTATCGACTAGTTCCGACCCTAATCCACTTTTACAAAATGACCCGAGCTTGCCTGACTCGACCTGTTACCGGTTCTAACCGGTAATTGCGTAAGATGTTAACTTTTTAAAACTAAAACCTATAGCAATATTATACTCAAATTAAAGAGAATAAAATGCTCGTTTTTATGATGTATTTTTTTTTGAAAAAATATTGACGTATGAAAAAGTTATGGCTGTTAATAAGTCGTTGGGGTAGTTGGTTTTGAATTAGGGGACACATGTGTAACTATTATTTAAATTTATAAAAATGGTACTGAAGTTGAAGGACCAAAATTGTAATTATATTTTGAAAGAATGAGAGTTTACATGATATTTATGAACAAAGACTTAATTACCCTAATTTCTATATTTTTTTATGCATTATGTGTGGTACATAAAGCAATGAGTTTGATACTTCTTAAAATTTAAGAGGTCCCTAACTCATGCTTTATATATAGTATAGATATAGATATTAATTATTTTGTTGGCCTTTAAAAAAGAGAGTTAAGTACTATTTTAGTACATGTGGTTTGTTCAATTACGCAACTTTAGTACCGTCTTTGAATTTTTTGCAAATGACTACCTCACTTTTCTAAAACTTGCAATTTTAGTACTTTTTTCTAACCCCGTCTATTTTTTCCGTTAAGTCAAGGGTAAATTAGTAATTTTGATTATTTTATTTATTTTCTCTTTTTAGCTAAGTGTTATTTTCATATCTGTGGTTTGTTCAGTTATGCACCTTTAGTACCTTTTTTTTGAATTTATTGCAACTTTATACTTTGATTAGTTTTGGATAGAATGATAGATAGAAAAACAAAAAGAGACATTATATATTACATATTACAATTAAAAGACAACTAAATATATGATAGAAGATGAAAAACAGCCATGAAATGTCTAACATATTTTTTAGCATTTTGTTCTTGATTACCAATTTACTTCTAGTAGCTTAAGATCCGAGTTCATCTTAGCCATTTTTCTTGCATTTTCTTTATGTGCATAGATTTTTTTTTAAAAGTTCGGGTATGATAATAGTAGCTCTTTAACACATCGAAGTATCAAGCCAAATAACAATCACACAACTTCGCACCTTTTAATATAACATCAACTGAAATTGTAAATGAATGACGGTTGACGAATCACATGAACAAAACAATATATTGTAATTCATTGAAATTGAAGATGAACAATGGTTAGGGTTTGAAGGATCAATGAGCGCGAGGAGGGGGTTGATCTGTTTATTTAGGGTTAGAGATGATATTTTAATTGTAATATGCAATACCTCTCTTGGTTTGCCTATCTATACAAAACTAATCAAAGTATCTAGTTGCAATAAATTGAAAAAAAAGTACTAAAATTATGCAATTGAACAAACCACATGTATGAAAATGACACTTAGCTATAATAGAAAACAAATAATGACTTAACAGACAATATAGACGGGGTTAGAAAAAAAGTACTAAAATTGCAAGTTTTAGAAAAATAAGATAGCTATTTGCAATAAATTCAAAAATGATACTAAAATCGCGTAATTAGACAGACAAACCACATGTACTAAAAGGTACTAAAATGACAGTTAACTCTAAAAAAACAAAATCTATAATCACTACTAACTGGGCCTACTGGAAGCCCAACTAGAAGCTGCTGCGGCCTTGAGAATCGGATCCACCACACTAATCACCGATTCACTATCACCACCACCATTCACCATTCGTAACCCTAATAATTCATTCCACCACCAAATCGATCCATTTCATTTCTTCTCCAACCGATTGTCAACAAATTAAGCTGCGATGGCGATGGCTGCACTGAGACGAGAAGGCAGGCGTTTCGTACCTCTGGCTTATTCTCCAACCCCCATCAATGCGATCCGATCCACCGAGTACGATCTCATCTTTTCATTTCTCCATCTTAATAATTTATTATACCCTTGTTTTGTTTAATTTCAATCTCGGTCCTTTTTTTTGACCGATTGGTGTTTGTTTGTGGGTTTTGGTGATTAGGGTAAACATGTGATGCTTTTTATTCGAAATTGGTGTGGGTTTTTGATGAATTTGACAACTGTGTTTGTAATCATCTCATGAGTTTATGATGTGGGTTATTTTTTATGGAGTTTTGGTGTTGAAAATGAGTTATAATAGCACTGGAAAGAAAATTAATATAAGTTTAGTTGATTAAGGTTCGACCGATTGATGTTGTGTTGCGTTAGGTTATATCGTTATTTACCTGTGCATTTGGTGATTAGGTTAAACATGTGATGTTTTTTATTTGAAATTTAATGAATTTCAGAACTGTATTTGCAATCATTTCAGAAGTGTACGATGTTTATTTTTTGTTTTGTTTTAAATTTATAAGAGTTTTGGTGTTAAAAATTTGATATAAGTAATAGTACTGGAGAATTAACGTAAGTTTCGTTGATTAAGGTTTAACAGATAGTTAGCTGGGCACATTATGGCAGTGGAATCTTCTATGTATATGCAAATCCTGTTATGATATCTGGTTTTCTATGCTAGTATGATTTTGTTTAGTTGCTAGGAAAGTTGTAGTTTTGACTTTTAATTAGTGGTTAATAAATCAATAACATTTTTGTTATCAGTTGTTTATTCCACTAATATACTTGTTAGTTTCAAAAATTTTACCTAAATAGTTTTGAAATGAACTGTGTGCAGCTGTGCGTTTGGTGATTAAGTATCCTGTTATATGTATGCACTTTGTGGATGTTAACGGGATACGTCAAACATATTTTATTTCTGATTCGAAATGGTTGTGTGTTTTTAGTGAATTTGAGAACTGTATTTGTAACTATTTCTTGAGTTTTTTTTATGTAAATCTGAGAACTGTTTTTAGTGAAGCTTTCATTTATATGCAAATCTTGTGATGCTATTTGGTTTTCTATGCAAGGATCTAACTTCTTTTTAGTGTGATTTTGTTTAGTTGCTAGGAAAGGTATACGTTTGACTTTTAATCAGTGGTTAATAAATCAATAACTTGTTTGTTTCGCTAATGCACTAGTTAGTTTAATTTTTTTAGCAAATTAGTTTTGAATTGAACTGTGTGCATTTCTGTTGTATGGCTGCATAACATGGATTATAACTTACAAGAATGTGGTATTTTTGGTTAAAATAAAAGATCTGGGTTATTATGTTTTTACTATTGTATACAATGACTAGGGCTAGTTTATATTGAGATGCAACTTTGAAGCAAGTTAGCTTTATTTTGTATTTGTTTTGTTTTGAACACATTGATTGTTTTAACCTCAATTATTTTCACAAAACTGGTGTTTAATTAATGGTTATTACATGTTTGGCTGGTGCTTGCAGGGAGCAGGTGGGCCTTGGGGTTCGCTCTATTTCAACTCAAGTTGGTAATGCCATTATACTCTTTTCTTTATGTTGACATTGGCTGTTATTATTTTAAAGAGTTTATACTATCTATCACCTTCTTGTGTGTTCATGGTGTTTGAATATTATTTTGCAGTACGAAACCGTATGAAGAGTGTTAAAAACATTCAGAAGATTACCAAGGCCATGAAGATGGTTGCAGCTTCAAAGCTGAGAGCAATTCAAGTTAGAGCCGAGAATTCTCGTGGACTTTGGCAACCATTTACTGCTCTTCTTGGCGACACTCCAAGTATGTTTCTGTAAAATGTTCATTTTCTATTACTTTTGAATCTTATCTTGTGAACTTTCTAATATTTTATTGTTTTACTAGGTGTGAATGTGAAGAAGAATGTCATTGTCACTATCTCTTCGGACAAGGGTCTTTGTGGTGGTATTAACTCTACATCAGTGAAGATAAGCAGGGCTCTTCACAAGGTCAACTCTGGTATGAATGCATAACTTTTATTATCATTGTATGTATGTATGTCAGACTATATCTTTATTTTTCACTTTTTAATTTGCAGGGCCGGAAACTGAAAGTAAGTATGTGATTTTGGGAGAAAAGGCAAAGGCCCAACTGATCCGTGACTCTAAGAAAGACATTGAGTTGGTTATGACTGAGTTGCAAAAGAATTTTCTGAACTACACTCAGGTTAGTTGGTGCACAGTAGTGTATTTGTTTTTTCATTGATATAATGTATAATAATATGTAGCATATGTTTGTTTTGATTACTATGTTTTTGAAAATCGAATAAAGACATAGTGATTGTCTGCTACATAATAATGTAGCATTACCACTAACATCAATTCATACTTGCATGATCACATAAGGATATATGTTTTGATGTTTATCAATGAGGAGTAATATATAGGTTAACTATGTTATGTAGGCATGGAAATAATGTAAGTGTCTTCTTTTTTTTGCATATAATTAAATCCTTTTGACTTTAAAATCTCACAAAGGTCATTCTTGCATCATTGAGTCCCTAAAAATTATAAAAGACCCGTTTTATAACTTTTAAAATTTCAGGGACATTAATCGTGAAAAGTGAAAACAGAGGACTTATTTACTAATTTGATTTGCAGGTATCTGTACTTGCAGATGACATCTTGAAGAATGTGGAGTTTGATGCATTGAGGATTGTATTCAACAAGTTTCAATCAGTTGTGTCATTTCTGCCAACAACCGCAACTGTGTTGTCTCCTGAGGTAATAAACATGTTTTGAATAATTACTCTTTTGCCATTACATGCTTATACTTAGATGTGTTTCTTTTGAAGGTTGTTGAAAGAGAATCTGAAGCTGGAGGAAAGATTGGTGATTTAGATTCTTATGAAATTGAAGGCGGTGAGACCAAATCAGAAGTTCTCCAAAACCTTGCTGAGTTCCAGTTTTCTTGTGTAAGCCCTTAAAGTTATAACTTTATACATATTATTGTTACTTTTTAATACTATGCATGTATATTAAACATGTTCATGTTTTTCATTAAACTTTTGATCAGGTAATGTTCAATGCGGTTTTGGAGAATGCATGCAGTGAACAAGGCGCCCGAATGTCTGCTATGGACAGTTCTAGCAGAAATGCTGGTGATATGCTTGATCGTCTCACTCTTACATACAACAGGTCCTCTCTCTCTCTGTGTATATAATATAATTATATATCTGTATATAACTATATACTTACTTTTGTGTGTATCGTGGTTTTCAGGACCCGTCAAGCATCTATCACAACTGAGCTTATTGAGATTATTTCTGGAGCGTCTGCGTTGGAGGGTTAATTGTTGTGTACTTTTGTTTATTTTGGCAAGACCCGCTGGATGGTCACGAAATAAAACTATACTATTTTGTTGTTGAAATTCTCAAATAATCTGGGTTTGAATTACTATGTATCAGGGGCAAATCTGTCCTTTTGCGGTCAAGTTTATCTAGGCTTTCTCATTGTGTTTTGCGATGTTGACAGTAATGTGTACTGTTTGTTTTTTATCTGAGTTCAACAGTTTTTTGGTCATCCTGCACGCATAGTATTATGTATCGCTGCAAATGGTTTGGTCTATACATAGAACTAAATCTTATGTTGTGGATTTTGGTTGAGGAGGTAGATGCTATCTTTTTAGAAAGCTGCTAGCTTTTAATCATGTTTAACACTATGAACTTGTTTTAAAATTCAAGTTTAGACATGCACAAAACAGACTCCATGTTTGGTTAAGAAAATGCCAACAGCCTCATTAGCTATCACAATAAAGAAAATCTTTTTGGACATGCACAAAACTCCATAAGTATCTAATGATCCTCTAAAATCAAACGCTTTTAATCAAATCCAAAGTTTCCATTCGATTATCCAGTATTTCACTCAAAACAAACCACAAACATGCAATTTATACAAAATTAATCAGTGGCTAAACTCATTTCTCACCAAAGAAATTTATCAAGCGCGTGGTGGGCAAGGTAAGTAAACCCCAATTGCAAAATACTAATACAAACCCGTAATAATTCCATGATAAAAGAAAGCAATGCAACATAATAGTGGAGTCGTGAACAAAGTGCCTAAATCTTTCTAAAGCTTTCTAAAACCTTCATAATCATGTAGGGAAATTCTTGATTGACATGGACACTTCCAACTCGATCACCCCATGGATTAGTCAACGGTGTTAGTCAATGCCGGCTCAGTTGGGCCTAAAGCAAATCCTAAAATTGAGGTTTTTTTGTATAGACAGAAGTAATTATTAAGGACTTGCCATTATTATTTGTATTTAACACGAGTATAGTCTCCAAACCAACTCATCGGCCATCGCATTGGAATCACCATATTCTCTAAAAAGATTTGATTAATTATAAAGGATAGTATATATAGGTAAAATTAAAATAAATAAATAATTCACACGTATAGGATCTTTAACAAAAAAACAATGGTGTTTCTTGTCAAAAGGATGACTACATACCGAATCAATGAGTGATGGTTGTAAATTGCGAGGGCCTATGACATTCTGAATAAACGAACCGAAGAAACGATGCCAAATCTTATTGTCACTTACGACTAAAACGAACCTTAAAATGCTTTTTTAGGCCCTTAGAGTTTTAGAGGCCTATTGGGCGAGCTTCCTTTTATTTCACTACCACATGAGTCCTTGATAGAGGTGCACATATCGGTTAATCAGTTTTGATAATATCGGTTGCTAATCGTAACCGGTAATTAGTCAAACGGTCTAAACGATTATATCTAATCATCAGCTATGATTCCTAACCTGTTTTTTAGTGGAAAACACCAACCTTTGTAACCGGTTAGGTCATATTAAAAACTAGTTAACCTATTAAAATTAGTCTTATTAACATTAAACTGATCAACCTATTGAAGTTAGTCGGTTCCTATGTGAAAACCTCTACCGGTTCCTCGCCTAATGTTAGTATCAGTTAGAAATCGGTTTCTAGTTAATAATCTGTTTTGGTTTCAAACCGGTTTTTATTTGCAACTCTAATACTCTGGCTTAGAGGTGGACACATAGGGTTTTTTTTTCGAGAACTGCTACCGATTACGGGCTTAGTCAGCAAAGTGAAGAACCGGGTTGTGTAGGAACCATTTACGAGTATGGTTGTGTTTTTATCGGGTTTTGGCTGAGTAGAGGTGGAACCAATTCTGGGTCCGGGTAAAGTTTCTCTGAGAAAGTGAAACCTAGTTCTTACCAGCTGGCTTGGTACATCGGGTCGGGCCTGGAACCGGACCTAATATTTATGTTGGCAATTGGGCTACGAGGCCCATGCATAGATACACACATCGTCTTAAAATCGCGGCCATTTAAAAGCAAGTCAGCCGGCCTGCCTGCCTGCCTTTGTTGAAACCAAACCAACAGCCACAACACAAGCAAGCAAGCAAGCAAGCAAGCAAGCAAGATTTCAATCCGCAGTCCATCAATCCATTCATTCCTCAGGTAACACCTAAATCCTCAATAAAACTTGCATTTACAAACTCTAATTTTGCCCTATCTTCATTTCATTGCTCTCATGCTTATTTAAGATCGGTTCATCTGAATTAGGGCTCCGAATTCCAATTAATCCGCATTCAATCTGTTTGATTATTAATAATTCAGATGTGTTTTCTATGCTTTTAGTTAGCAATTTAAGTAGTTTGATTGATTCATTGGCTTTAATTTAATTTAATTAATATATATGCAGATAGTGTTGGATGTGTTTTAGGTTTAAGAGATTACTGTTTAGCTCACTGTAGGATTATGTTTAGTTTCCTGGTATTAGCTTATTATCAGATTAGCTATTTGTTATAGTTGCATTAGGTCATTTAGCATGAAAGAGTAATTTGCATACATGCCAGTCACAGAGAGATCCTCTTTAAGTAAGCTTTTCATGAAGAATGATTTCTGGACGCTATATATTTAACTTTGTTGGCTGTTTAGGTGAGATTAGTTGTTTTAAACAGGGTCTGTTTGTGATTTCGAGGCTAAAAATCTTCATGACAGTAACTATCTATATATATAATTGGGTTAACTGTTAAGAAAATGGTGATTTAGCTTTTTAACTTTGTTGCAAGGAGTTGACATTTTTCAAAAGAGGTCAATTTTGAACAACTTTAGTTTCTTGCAAAATTGATTAGTTATCCATCTTAAAGTGATACTTGACTGATCTTAAAAACCTTCATTGTAACAGGAAGATTTTAAGAGTGTTGGAGACTAAGCTGACAGCCCAATGGATTTTGATGAATATGAGTACTTAGAGAAAATGGTGGAAAACCCTGATGCGTCTGAGCAAAAAGCTAATGGAGATGATGAAACTGTTAAAAGAGAAGATAAAGAACGCAGGCACAGCTCTAGACATAGAAGTGATAAGAACGATGATGATCGAAGGTCAAAGCGTGCAAAATCTGGGGAAGAGTCGCGTGATCGTGAGAAAGAACGGGGATCCTCTCACCACCGTTCATCTTCAAAGGATGGTGATAGAGACAGACATAGGAGTAAACGTGAAACAAGAGACAGAGACAGGGACAGGGACAGGGACAGGGACAGGGATCGTGCGAGAGAAAGGCGTGATCATGAGAGAGAGAGGGAGGAGAGAGAGAAGGACAAAGACAAAGACAGAGAACGTGAGCGAACACATCGAAGTGGAAGTAGGTCAGAGAGACATGAACGAGACAGGGATAAGAGCCGTGATAGAGAGGTTAAAGATAGAGAAAGGGAAAAAGAGAAGGAAAAAGAAAGGGAAACTAGAGAATCTGATCGAGAAAGCAGGTATTTTCATGTTTATTTTCTATACCCTACATATCTTTGTTGCCATTGCTTGTTTTATACACATTTTATGCTACCAAAGTTGGTTAGTGCAGTTGTCTAGTTATTTTATATTCAATAGTGCAAAGTCAAGTTTTTATGCAGCTGTATTGACAAGGACTGCATTGTAATATTGTCTAGTCTAGTTCTAGGGGAAAATGTATAGATTAATTAATGCTTTGGATAATCTTTCTGCTTATAGATCTAGAAACTAGACAGACAAAAGCTTTCTGGTAGGAAGTATCTGTTAATGTTATAGTGAGCACCTGACGATAAATAGGCACATGCCAGTTTCTCTTGTAATGCATTTATTGCATGCGCGCGATTTTTTTGCTTTATTTTAGCTCTTAGTTTCAAATCAGGCAATTAAGTTTCATTGGAGCTCGGCCTGAGCTTCATGCAGGTGTCAGTTGGTAACTTAATCCATATCCGTTGGTCCTTTCGATACAATCATATAGAAAGCACCAAGGTCTACGTAGTCAAAAGCACACAAGTTGCATGTCTAGGCGCTCAGGCGAGGCGAGTCAAAGCGTCTCAGACATACACAGCTGCTGGGGAGCGCTTGGAGTTCCATAGTTTCTCTCTTTCTCGTTTCTTTTTGCGTTTAACTGTTGGGTCTGCACTTAGTTGTAATAATCTGTGGTGGAGGAAGAGAGAGGAGATAGAGAGGAACCTGATTTAACAGATTTGATTCTTCGAAGACTAATGGAGAAGAGAGAACCAAAGGTTAAGCAGATGGAGATGACAGCAAAGCAAATTTAGAGTCTGGGCCGGAGAGTCTGCTGATAGGCAGCAAGAAGAAGAAACCATAATTTAAGGTTCACTTGTGGATTGGGCTGGCCTTTCAAGTTTAATAAAAACTGTTTTAAAAGATAGATTTGTAGCTCAAATGATTATCTTCAAGATAATTTTTTTACTTTTCTTATTTTATTATAGGGTGGAGTTAGACAAGAAGGGTGTGCTTAGTAAGAAGTCTAAAGCAAGAGATATGGGCCATTAGATCTAAATGTAGTTAAAAAAGCACGTTTTGTTTTATTTTAGGGAAAAAGCGCGGTGTGTTTTATTTTAAGGCCTTCCCACACTCCCTAGAAAACACTAACTTCTTACTTTAACCACTGGCAAAGCTTCCATTAGCCCCCCCCCCTCGTTTTTTAGCTCAGTAGTGTAAATTATCTGTTTTCGCCCGAAAATTTTGACCCCCCCCCCCTCCCAAAAAAAAAAACCACGACAGTCCCTCTGCTTTTTTTGTCCAAGCCTCGCCACTGATTTTAACCCTATTCTATATGTAGGGTTGGGTTCCTTTAAGAACTCTAAAAGGAATTAGAACTCTTAACAACCAACCATGTTAAAAATATTTTTTATATATAAACAATATTTGATAGTAGTTTTATCATATTTTATATTTAAATTTGTGATTACATATATGAATCACAAGTTTAGACATGTGAATTAGATATATATGTAATAACGAATTTACATGTGTGTAAAAAATTTAGAAATGTGTAAAAACTAATTTTCATAATTGCAATCGTAAATGTCAATATAATAAGTGATAAAACTACACTCAAATACTATTAATATATAAGAATTTTAAAGAAATAGCTGGTTAAATAATTTAGGAGTTATGTAATGAACCTAATCCTATATATACACATGTATATATATTTTAAAATATTAATTTTTCTATTTATTTTTAAAATATATTGTAAAAAGATTTTGTTATGTATGAATAATAGTATTAAGTTATAAGGTTTCTTTGCCTATTATATATATTTTTTATTATTGCGCCTTTCTTGTCTCGGGCGTGAGCTTTTTCGCGATTAGATGACATGCGAACCCTTTGTGCCTTTAACTACCTAGAACTTAATTATGTGAATAGGCCAACATTGATGAAAAATTGAAAAGGGGTCTGCCAAGTTAAAGATCTAAGCTTAACCTTCAACGGGTTGGCTTTGCAATTTATCTGATGTAAAGAATCATAGTTGAGTTTATTTTCTTTAATGTTATGAAGTTCTCGACTTCATGGATGCTAGTTTAATGCGTCATAGTTAAGAGTTCAATGTAAAGAATCATAATTGAGTGTCTATTTTCTTTAAGGTTAGGATATGAAGTTCTCTACTTCGCGGATGGGAGATTATAGGAATGTTAACAACTTCTAGCGTGTCATAGTTAAGAGTTCAGTAGCAATGATATTCCTCTCCTATTGAAAAACAGCTATTGTTGTTTTCTTCACTGATTTCTATTATTCCCCAGCTGCTTGAGCCTTGATGGTATTTTGCTAGTAGCAGCATAGAATTTTTTGACAATAACATAGATACTCGTGATATCTTAATTTCTTAGAATTATGAAATATTAAACATTTGTTTTCGAGAATAGAATATTGAACACTAGATTCTGGGAACTCGCAGATGTGCTAGAGCAATCCTCAGGCTCAGGAATTCAGGTCATGGGTTTAAACATTGTCACCTAGGCATTTTGGATTTCAAAATAAAAGCTTGAAATTGAAGATAGAGGGTGGCCCTTTTGACAGGGTGATGATGATGATGTCATGTTATGATTTTCATTATCCTCCACCTTTAAACCAGCATCATCTTATTTTACATCTATTCTGTTGCAGAAATGCTGTTGTGGGAGTACAGAAGCTTTTGGTTGTGGATATCAGTTCATTTTTCTACAAGAGCCATTTGTCTTTTACAGGATATATCTGTTGCCACGTGTTATATACATATATATATAGTAATTGTTAGTATAATCATTTCAGGTCTAATACAACCAATAGTGTCTCAATGGAAAATCATACATTGTTCAAGTGCACATATCTTGTTGGAGTATTGATTATTAGTTTTTCACCAACACATTTTATCTTTATCCATTAGAACTGATCATAGGTGCTTTAGATCTGCTTATTCAGTCTTTTATTTTCTTAAATAGAAGATAATCAAGCGAGTAAGATTTAAACAATTGAATATGCTTGTGTCTTTACTTTTGTTTCATCTACTTCTGTATAATGCAATTGTCTAATCATGAGACGGGTATTGCTAGCAGGTTTATTCCTTTTGATTTACTAGTATTATTATGTCATTTTGCCAAAAATATCAACTGATGATCAAGTATGCTTAGGTCATTAGGAAAGGTACAAAAATATCCTTCATTGTCACCTAAATTTGGATAATACATAGTTTTGAATGATATTTTTTGCCGTTATTGTAATTGTTTGCTCTCCAGGTTGGTTCTTTTAACTTCAGCAGCTGCAATTTCACTCCTTAAATTTAATACTTGTTTTTCTGAAGTACTTAATCTGTGGGTTTATAATTAAAATGCTGTATTTTGCAGGCGTTATAAAGACAAGAAGGAAGGACCTGTAGAGCCAGAGGTTGATCCAGAACGAGATCAACGTACAGTCTTTGCGTATCAGGTAATAAAACATGCTACTGTTGACAGGCTCTTTGTTTCATCAACTGTTATGTTGCTAATTTCACATTCTTGTAAAATACACAGATATCTCTAAAAGCCGATGAAAGAGATGTTTATGAGTTCTTCTCAAGGGCTGGCAAGGTTAGTTCTATATACCTATTTCCTTCTTTGTGTTTTTTTTTCTACTTGATCTGGGTTTGTTTATGAAATTGATGCAATCTCAGTTTAACATTGTTAAAAACAGTGAACGTGAAACTTGGTTTTTTTCATTTTGTGGATTTATGCAAGCAAGGATTCATGATGTCATGTTGGGTTCTTGTTCTTTTTATAAACGTTGCTGATATGTTCAATTATGTTTTCAGGTTCGAGATGTGCGTCTTATTATGGACCGTAACTCAAGACGCTCAAAAGGGGTCGGGTATGTTTTTCTTCTTTATGATAAACAAATAGCATCCACAAATTGGACCTTGCATAAGTTCATTGTTACATGTTCTAACCTAGATACTTTTAGGTACATTGAATTTTATGATGCGATGTCTGTCCCTATGGCAATAGCACTCTCGGGTCAGCCTCTGCTCGGTCATCCTGTGATGGTTAAACCATCAGAAGCTGAAAAAAACCTTGTACAGTCTACTGCAACCGCTGGTGGAGCCGCAGGTGTTGCAGGTGCAACTGGCGGTGCAAGAAAGTTGTATGTTGGCAATCTGCATTACAATATGAAGGAAGATCAACTTCGTCAGGTTTGTAAATATAAATACTATACTATTATAGTTTTTTTTACACTAATATTCAACTTCTGTTCAGGTATTTGAATCATTTGGGACTGTAGAGCTGGTTCAGTTACCTACTGATGAGACTGGGAATTGTAAAGGTTTTGGTTTTATTCAGGTGAACTTCGTTCCCTACATCTTTTACCCTCACCATGCTGATTATTATTTAAAAGACAATCAGTTCTGGTCAAACTTACTAATTGAGCATTTTTTTTTATTTTTGTAAGTTTGCAAGACTTGAAGATGCCAAGGCTGCACAGAGTTTGAACGGACAGCTGGAGATTGCAGGTCGTATGATGAAGGTACAATTCTTGTAGTTCACTAAGTCAAATGCTGAGCTGTCATTTTGGCATAATAGTTGCATATATTTCTAAGATGTATATTATGGAATTTATAAAATATTTTTTGTTGGTTGATTTATTTTGGAGATATTGAGACATGTTTTTAACTTCTAAGGTAGTTTTGTTTTGATATACTGTAAGTTATTTTGTAATAAATATAACTATACACAGGTGTCTGCCATTACTGATCAACCTGGAATGCAAGAAACAGCTGTTAATCCTGGTGATTTTGATGATGACGATGGAGGTGGCTTGGTTAGTAACTAACTGTTCTTTGTCCTTTTAACTTTTTTAATAATATTAAAAAAAACTGTTAACGCTATGGAACTCTGCGCTTATAATTTCTGCTTTTATGTATGCATTTTCAGGCTCTAAATGCACGTTCTCGAGCACTTCTCATGCAGAAGTTGGACCGTAGTGGAACCACAACAAGGTGCAACATGAAACTTAACCCTTTAGTGTTGTTTTCTTAATCATATATACTGCATATACTGTAGTAATAATATTAATAATAATCATAATAATTTGTTTAATGTTTTTATTATAGTGGCGTTGCATCACTGGGCCTACCAACCACTAATGGCACTGGGCTACCATCTGGAGTTCCTGCCATTGCATCAATGCCTGTGCCACCTGTCACTGTTCCATCAATAGAAAGCATCGGTGTCCCTAGTGAATGTTTATTGTTGAACAACATGTTTGATCCTGAGTTGGAGGTTAGTTTTGAAATTTCACATCTTACTTTCTGGCAATGATTTTATAATATAGTTATTTTATATACAGGAGGAGCCAGATTTTGATCTGGATATTAAGGAAGATGTACAATCAGAATGCTCAAAACATGGACAACTGAGGCACATCTATGTTGAGAAGTAAGCTTATTTTTATAAAGGTGGCAAGCTGATCGGGCTAATACTGATCAAAACGTGTTGGGTCATGTGGGTCAACCCCGCTTGATTCCATTCGTTTGACCTACCATTTTGGCTGCTGTTTTGTTGATTTATTACTATTATTATTTGATTCGTGTATTACAAGGTTTTGCACGCCCTTGATTAACAGGAACAGTGCTGGGCTCGTTTATTTGCGTTTTGAGAGCACGCAATCTGCAGTGGCTGCCCAACGCGCACTTCATGGGAGATGGTTTGCTGGAAAGATGATCACCGCCTCGTTTATGGTATATCTCGATTTAATCGATATCTAAAGTGTCCTTCACTACATGCTTGCTACTCTTAGATTAGAAATGTGTAAAAAAAATGAATTTGGAACGGATCAGATTTGCTACTTGTAAGATTTTTAAATTAATAAAAAACATTGCAATATTTTGGGTAAGTGATTTATTCAGTGTGAGCATAGTTATGCTCAGCGGATCCAAGAACTTTTGGTATGGGGCAAAATATGGTTGATCAAAATGGATAGATAATAAATTGAGTCGGTCAAAATAAGATAAGATAAACATTAGGCTGGTCAAATAGGATAGATAAAATATGGTCGGTGACAATGGATAGATAAAAATGAATCGGTAATTACATGAGAAGGTTAATGGAAATAGACTGGATTTTCTTTCAGTCATAGCAGTCAACCGAATTCGTATATCTTTTTTCACAATCATGATAACATCAACAATTTAACATGCGCACATAAATTTTTGCTATATATTCGAATTTCATACACCTTACATCCGCCATTAATTTTGCTTATAAATTATTGCTACAGGTGCCACAAAGTTACGAGGCCAAGTTTCCCGACAGCATCTAGGGGATGTTTGTAAACCTAGGACACAACTATTGGGAAGCCAAATTTGCAGGATCATGGGGAGGATGTGGTCTAGGTTTGAGTTTTCAAAACTGAACAATATTAGAATATTTTTTATGGTACTTTTAGATGGGCTTTAAAGTGTGTGTTAAAGAAACCATTGGATGTATAATTTTCAAAACATGTTGCAAAATTTCGTAATCCTGCTTTTTAACCATATTTTGCTGTGATTGCCATTCTGGTTTATGTACTATTTGCTTTTAAATTTTATACATTGTCTTTTTAACACATTTGTGTCATCTTTAGTCCAACTGTGATCTTTTTGTACCTGAGGGTGGACGGACGTGATGGCGGTCATTCACAACCAACTCCTCCTTTTGTTATCTCTTAACTCTCCACAATTTAGCGGTTGAATGAAAGATTGGGGTGAATGATAGGTATTTCCATTGTTGAATGACACTTAGGAATGGAATGATGTGACACTGACATGGAGGAGAGATTGTGAGAATGATGGGAAGGGCACTCCCACCACCCTAAGACACAATTATGTTCTAGATAGCAGCATGCATCAAAAATCCATCTTGTCATTGTAGACTACAAAAGGAATTTGTGTGCAATTTACAATCAAATTATGATTAACCAATAAACAGCAGTTAAAAATTAATATACACACATATCATAATTTTCATTTGATAATAAAATCAGTATTTTCAATAATAAACCACAGTTTACCAAATTTCATGTCATTTGTCTGAGAATCTTATATGAAATTCAGACTACAAAATTACACACATGCCCAAATGAGGTTCGTTGATTTTTTTTGAAGGTTAAAAAGGCTTCAAATACATATGAGGTTGAGAGGTTCAATTGCGAAGGTCAAAGCCTGGAATTTTACTTTTAAATATAGACATGATTTGGTCAGTGATGCCCCCTTTATGAAGTGTTAAAACGAGCGGGAGTCTCGGCGAAAGGGGGGTGGCGGCACAGCTTCTTGCCCACTTACCTGCCTCTCTATTGTAATTATATCCTTTTGTGTTGTAAATTTAAGTTTTAAGATTTGGAAGCGATAAAAAAAAGAAAAAAAGTAAACCATTTATCTCCTTTATCTACAGTTTGATGTTCAACATTTGTATATGTGGGGCTGTATATGGACCATGTTTAATGGATCTCCACATTCATATACATATATATAGAGCATTTAAATTAAAATTTTTTCTTTCTCCACTCTTCCACTTGGTTGTTTGAAAAAGCAAGTAAAGTAACTTAATCTCAATCCAGATCTCTGTGTTATTCATTCAGATGGGTATCCAGATGTTGATGGAGAAGTTGAAGCACGTCATTAACTGCAACCACATTCCATTCATCAACAATAACCCTGAAATTATGGCCTCAGTTCCAGCTTCTCTTTGATGAGCTTGACTCTATGATTCCAACTCCAGGTTTCATCCACCAACATCAAGACCACCTCGAAAAGGCTTATCATCTGAAGAAACGATTCCAAGACGCAGCAGAAGAGGCGCAGTGATATCGTCGATATGTTTCTGTCCGGTGCTCACATTCGGAATACATTTAAGGATTTTAGTCCCTCTCTAAATCTTGATGATGTTTGGAGATCATTCAAGTCTATCCAGGAGGAATTCATGAGTATGAGAATCGATAGCATGAAGATGAATTCATCCGCAAGAACAGATAATCAATATGCTCCTGCTAAAACTCCCATCACCAGAATCTCACCAGGATCGAATGATGAGATCCTGGTGGGGTTCGGTTGCCAGGCAGAGCTAATAATAAAGAAACTTGTTGCGGATTATCCAAAGAAGCTAGATGTCGTCTCTATTGTTGGTATGGGTGGAATAGGCAAGACCACCCTCGCCACCAAGGTATTCAACGATCGTTTTATTATGCATCATTTCCATGTCCGTGTATGGGCCACTGTTTCTCAAACTTATGATAAGCGGGCTGTGTTGGTTCAAGTTTTGGAATCCATCCTTGGTCAGTTAGGTCTTGAAAAGGCTACTGACTCTCGACTTTGTGAAATGGTGCACAAAGGCTTAATGGGTAGGAGATATTTGATTGTAATTGATGATATATGGGACATAGGAGAATGGGATGACTTGAAATTGTTTTTCCCCCATGACAACACGAGAAGTCGAATTCTGCTTACCAGTCGCGTAACTGAAGTTGCTAAGCATGCAAGTTCAGATGGGCTCATTCATCACTTGGGATATTTGAACAAAAAAACAAGCTGGGAGCTGTTGTGTCAGAAGGTGTTCCATGGAAATGAATATCCCGAATGGTCTATTAAACCTGGAATGGAAATTGTAGAAAATTGATTGGGACGGGTAGATGCCAAGGTGGGTTGTATCGAATGGGTATGATCAAAGAGAGAAAAGCTATGGTGACTATGGTTGACACCTGGCACAAAATATTGGGTCACGCCTCAAAAGGAAAGCTTTCTAGAGTTGATTTCTTTAAAAATAATATTGTTGAACTTAGTAATAAAGTTTGCGATTCTTGTGCAAAGGCAAAACATACCCAAACACCTTTTCCTATTAGTATGACTAAAACCAATGCTACTTTTGAGTTAATTCCCTGTGATATTTGGGGCGGTTATCGTATACCATCCTACACACCGGCAGACTTCTTCCTTACTGTTGTTGATGATTTTAGTAGATCGGTATGGGTCTTTCTTATTAAACACAAGAACGATGCAAGCAAATGTCTCATTTATTTTCACAAAATGGTGGAAGTTCAATTTGGAAAATTAATCAAGAAAATTAGATGTGATAATGATGGGGAGTTCACATCTAATACTATGCTTGAATTCTACAATAAAAATGGAATGTTACTAGAGACAACTTGCCCGCATACCCCCCCCCCCCCCCAACAAAATGGGGTTGTGGAAAGGAAACATCGACACTTGCTTGAAGCGGCCCGTGCACTAAGATTTGAGGCCAATCTTCCAAAGAGATTTTGGGGAGAATGCATTCTTACCGTTGCGTACATAATTAATCGTCTCCCTTCTAGAGTAATTAAAAATAAAACCCCTTAGGAAATGGCGTGGAACCAAAAACCCGAGTACGATCATATGAAAGTTTTTGGTTGTCTCGCCTACTTCAAAAACACCAACACAAAGGGAGACAAATTTGAAGAAAGGGGGAACTGGGCATATTTTTAGGCTACCCTCAAGGTACCAAAGGGTACAAAAACTACGACATTGAAAGTAAAAAAATTGTCGTTAATTTATTTTGTGAGTAAACTTTCCCTTTCAAGAATGTCAAAATCACTGACATTTGTGAAGACAGAGAACCTGCTAAATTCCAAGAGTGCTCTTGTCATGAAAAACATCATCCTATTCATACCACTCATAATGAAGAACAAACCGATATGGACCCAGCAGACAACAAGCTCACAATGAAGTTAATGAAATTCATGTTGAATCTGAGTTCAATAAATCTGGTCCACATATTGAACCCACTAATCTGGTGAGCCTAGAATCTTCAAATGAAGATGACATACAATCTGTTGGGCATAACAATGATGAAATTGGCTCACCTGTTGTACCAATTAATTCTATGGGTGAAAATGTTCAAAATGTTGAGCTTCAAGAGCAAACCAATATCAGAAGCAAGCGACACAAATCTCAACCAAAGTTCCTTAATGATTGTATTGTCAAGCTCCCTCCTTCGGTCGATCACACACAACCCGTCTCTGATGAAGAAGCTTCGACGGTACACCCTATCTCTAATTTTATTTCATATGAAAAATTTTCTGACAATCACAAAGCTTTTTTAATGGCCATTAATTTGAACAATAAGCCGAAATATTTCAAACAAGCTTGCATAGGATGAGCGTTGGAAGGAAGCCATGCAACAAGAAATTAGCGCACTTTAAAGAAACGGGACTTGGGTCCTCATCAATTTATCGAAAGGAGGGAGTTAGTTTAAATAAGTCATAATAATAATAATAAATAATATCAATAAGAGAATAAGATAAGGATATAAACCGAACTTAAAGCCCGACTCGTTTCAAACCCGAACCCGAGACCCGACTCGTGTAAGAACCCGTTAAAATTATAAAGCTTATATGAAAGCGTAAACATATAAGATCATGAATAGTTGCAAACTTATAAAAATATATGAGGTAACGTAACCGAACCCGACTCAAGTGAAACACGAACCGAACCCAAGAACCGCCTCGTTTAGGAATCAAAACCAAACGTTCATTAAGAAACTGTTAAAGTTCGTTAAAGAATCGTTAGATCGGTTCGTAATCTAAGACCGGCTTCTTAATAACAATAAAAAAGTATGGATTAATAAACAAATAAAATAAAGTTAACTAATATAAACGGTTTGACACGGTTATACGATCGGTTCAGTTAACTTAAAGGATAACTCTGTTAACGTACTAAAGAAGCTTCAAAATAGAGAATTAATACGTGTACGTTATTAAAAGTTAGTCGAGCTCAGTTGAAGAAAGGCATTGCGATTAATTCCGAGAGGAAACGACTACAGGTGAGTTCTAGCATCTTTCTCTATGACGTTTTTCGAGGCTGTGTGCATACTCCTATGTAATAGTTAATACACTTATCTTAAGTGATAAGTGTATGATATGTGTATGATTATTTATTGAGTGTTATTATTATAGAATGTTGTATGAATGTACGTATACATATATATATATATATATGCAATTAAAGGATATGAAACGTATGAAATAAATGTAGGGACGATTGACAGGACATGTATGGTTGTATGGTTATGCGAGACAAAGGGACCAGACCCTAATAATATCTGAGATAGAAGGGACCATACCCTAATTATATCTGAGATCGAGGCGGGAGGGACCATACCCTAATAATATCTGAGATAGAAGGGACCAGACCCTAATAAAATCTGAAATGGAAGGAACCAGACCCTGATAATATCTGAGATAGAGGGACCATACCCTACAAATATTTGAGATAGTAGAAGTAGGATAGTTTACGGTATACCATAGAAGAAAGAAAGAGAGTATGTAAATACGTAGGTATGTACGTAAGGCATGTGTGAATGAGGAACGGTAAGTGAAGTATGAAATACACATCTTCGGATGCGTATAAGTATGAACGTGAATGTAATGTATGATTAATTGATTAACTATAACTCACTCAGCATAGCTGACTTTTAGTATGCACGCAGGTGAGTAGGATGAGGCAGGTTGCTTGACGGAGACACGTGACAATAAGATGAAGGTTGGCATCATTATACATAAGATTCACGTGTTATTAATGTTTAATGTTTAAGACTTATTCTATTTTATTTTAAACAAGTACTTATATTATGCAAGAATGGTTGACTTAATATTCCGCAAATTGTTTTAATTAACGCTGATTTCCGAATTATGTGAATGAGTAAATCCAATCCAAGCAAAAGTAGGGCACCCGGGACCGGGGCCTTACACTTTAAATCCCTAACCTACCTTGAAAAGCTTAAATTAACTATCCGCAGAAGAGAGGAATCGACTGTGCATGATCGTCCTAAAGGTGAGCCAAAGTATTACATTACATTCCCAGCAAGGCACTTGCACTACTTAGGTGTGGCCTACCATGGAGTGATATGTCAATCATTCAATCCTTACCGAATCTCCAGGTTCTAAAATTACACTTTCAGGCCTTTGAGGGAAGCTGCTGGAACACAACCGAACAGGAGTTTCCACAGTTAAGATTCTTGAGACTTGAGGGGTTGAATATCGAAGTGTGGGAAGCCTATGGTACACGCTTCCTGTGTCACACACTTAGAAATTTTCAGCTGCTCGGGTCTTAAAGAGACCCGCCCTTAAAATTGGGGACATACCAACACTTGAGCTTATTAAAATCAAGGAGTGCAAGCACCCAACACCAAAACACTTATCACATACTAACTGCAAAATGATTTTCAACAAACACCTAACACCTCAAGAAGAAACAAAGGTGTAACAGCTACAACATACAAGGCCTAAACAGTCTTTATGAACATTGACAGGCCCATCATCAAACCGCACAAAAGGCTTAACTTTTTTGTAACGAAGTAGGCATACTTCGTTAATGAACGACAACCTAAATTTGATAGAAAACCAATCAATGCTATGCCAAAAAATGAGCATCAACCATGTATGCTTCAGTTACTGTGTATGCATATTTAAGGTAACAAGTTAGTTCAAATTGTACGGTTCAGTGAAGACATCGGTTCAGATTTTTTAAGGTTCATTTTCATACACACTCTTACATTTTCATATATTTTTTAAGCTTCATTATATTAATGTAACTGTGTTTTGTTAGGAAAATTGTATGGTTTAGTTAAGACGTTGGTTCAGATTGACGTTGGTTTAGTTATTGTATATAACTTTCAGTTTTAAACACACCTATATTTGTGGCACTTTGAGATTTTTTATATATTTGAAACCTTTTTGTATATTGTTTTACTAGGATAGAGTCCGTGTGATACATGGGTGGTTAAAAAAAATAAAAAACTAAGTCACGGGTTATAACATAACTAAAAGGGTTCGTGTCCCATATTGTGTTTAGAAGAAAAGATGATAAAATAGGAAGCTGCTCACATGACATTTACGTGATATCTTATGTAGAAGCCCTAGAATGATGCCATGTGGAAAAATCATCTTGCTTTAATGTTAGATTATACACTTTTGACCCGCAAACTCATAATACCTCTGTAAAAAAAATTCAGTAAATTGATCAAAATGTGGAAACCAGTTATTATTTTTTAGGTAATAACTAACTTGAGATAATTAGATATTGTTAATAATATAATTCTAAGAAAGTCATAATTGGTTTATTTGAGATAATTGATAAATATTAAATATTAATAAATGCATTAATTGTCAAATGATTTAACATAAAAATGTATTAAATTGAGGGAGTGGTAATTATAAAATTAGTTAATTATGTGGAATATGTATAAATGGAAATTGATTAGTTGGTATCCCATGTGGATGACGTATTTGAAGGACATCTGTAAATAATTATGATATATGTATCACGTATATTAATCTTCAAAATGTAAACACCCATTGACAAGTTTAATGAATGAGTCGTGTTCGCCGACCAAAAGCCATGTTTTCGTATCGTGTGACCCTTATTTTAAACTAAAAACAGTAAATCTATTAATTTAAAGGATTAATGAAACACCTCCTAAAACACAATCATGTTCATACTTTCTGGAGTAAAAACAAAAAAGAGAATATTTATCACATAAAAGAAATCTCCAAACTCTACTTCCTTCCATCGGCGTTGACTTAGACAGCTCTGCCTATTCATTCAGAGATCTGATCCGGCTGTTTGCTCTTTTCAGATCTATATTATTTTATTTTATTTTAGAGATGATGTCATACGCAGGTATCCAGATGTTCATGGAGAGATTGAATCAACTTATTCACTGCAACGATATTCGCTTCTTTTTCCTTAACACTATGATTAGATCTGAAAGGCCTCGGTTCCAGCTTCTCTATGATGAGCTTGGCCCCATTATTCAAGCCCTTTCTATTCACCAGCACCTCGAAAAGGTCAATGATCTGAAGAAGAGGTTTATAGATGCAGCGGAAGAGGCAGAGTATATCGTCGATCTCTTTCTATCTTCTGCTCGCCGTTGGGAATTCGAAGACGCAGAGGCGCAGTATATCATCAATAAGTTTCTGTCCAGTGCTTACAATCCGATTACATTTAAGGATTTTAGTCCCTCTCTAAATCTTGATGATGTTAGGAGATCATTCAAGTCTATCCAGGAGGAATTCATGAGTATGAGAATCGATAGCATGAAGATGAATTCATCCGCAAGAACAGATAATAATCAATATGCTCCTGCTAATACTCCCATCACCAGAATCTCACCAGGATCGAATGATGAGATCCCGGTGGGGTTCGATTGCGAGGCAAAGCTAATAATAGAGAAACTTGTTGCGGATTATCCAAAGAAGCTAGATGTCGTCTCTATTGTTGGTATGGGTGGAATAGGCAAGACCACCCTCGCCACCAAAGTATTCGGTGATGATTATGTTAAGTATCACTTCCATGTCCGTGCGTGGGTCAGTGTTTCTCAAACATATGATAAGCGAGCTGTGTTGACTCAGATTCTAGAATCCATTGGCGTAAAACTAGAGTTTGAAAAGGCCGGTGAGTTTTATGAAAAGTATAGTGACTCACAACTTCGTGAATTGGTGCATAAAAACCTAATGGGTAGTAGATATTTAACTGTAATTGATGATATTTGGCACATAGAAACATGGGCTAGCCTGAAATTATTTTTCCCTCATGAAAACAAAGGAAGTCGAATTCTGCTCACAAGTCGCGTAACTGAAGTTGCTAAGCATGCGAGTTCAAATGGACTCATTCATCACATGGGATATTTGAACAAAGAAACAAGCTGGGAGCTGTTGTGTCAGAAGGTGTTCCATGGAAATGAGTGCCCCGAATGGTCAATTAAACCTGGAAAGCAAATAGTAAAGAATTGTCACGGGTTACCACTTGCAGTGGCTGTCATTGCAGGACTCTTAGCAAAAGAAGCATGGAGTGAAAAGTTTTGGGTGGAAATTGCTGAGAGGACCGGCTCATACATCGTTGGTGGGGAGAATGGATGTTTGGAGACGTTAGATTTAAGTTACAATCATCTTCCTCTTCACTTGAGAGAGTGCTTTCTTTACCTTGGTGGCTTCCCGAAAGACCACAAGTTCCAAGTACAAAGGTTGATCCAGTTGTGGGTGGCCGAGGGGTTTATTCAAGAAGACGGAAATAAAAGCTTGGAAGATATCGCAGAGGGTTACCTAATGGATCTAACTAACAGAAATCTTGTAATTGTAGTAGAAAGAAAGAAGTCGAATGGAGATGTCAAAGCTTGTAAAGTGCATGATCTTGTTAGGGAGCTATGCCTGAAAAAAGCCAGGGAAGAACGATTCATCCTTCTAACGGAACGGCTAACATTGCCCTCTAATGTTATTACACCACCATATAGGCCGGTCCGTACGTTCATGAATACCAACGATTCAGACTTAATTCATATGTCCACCCAAAACCTTCGATCGGTATTATGCTTCGGTTATATCCCATCCTTGATGGGTGACATTGCAAACTACTTCCGCTCCTTTATGCTACTCAGGGTGTTAGATATACAAAACTTTCATTTATGGGATTTTCCGAAAGCCATGGAATTGCTAGTTCACTTGAGGTATCTTGCAATTTGGAATGCATCAAATGATTTCCCATCTTCAATATGCAATTTATGGAACCTTCAAACCCTCGTTTATAGTTCAAGTGATTCCGGGGTTGATTTACCGAGTAACATATCAGATTTGGTAAATTTGAGGCATTTGCTGTGCCAGGATCAGCACATTGTTCTAGGCTCCATCGAAAAACCAATGAATTTGCAAACTATTTCACCTGTGTTCTTGTGGACTGATGAGGCGTATAATTTCCCAAAGTATTTTCCGTGCGTTAAGACACTTTCATGCATTAATAAAAGCTATAAGCACAATGACTTCCGATCTTTCATCTACCTTGAAAGGCTCAGTTTGTGGCGTTCTCCTGTGCATGATGGAACGCACCGCATTACATTCCCAGCAACATTGTAAACACTTAAACTAGTTGGGTGTAATCTACCGTGGAGTGATATGTCAATCGTGCAGTCTTTACCTAATCTCCAGGTTCTAAAACTAAGAAACAATGCGTTTGCGGGAAGCTGCTGGAACACAGATGGTCAGGAGTTTTCAGAGCTAAAGTTCTTGAGACTTTGCGAGTTGGATATCAAACATTGGGAAGCCTATGGCACGAGCTTCCCGTGTCTCAAACAATTAGAAATTTTCTACTGCCACGATCTAGTAGAGATCCCCCTTGAAGTTGGGGACATACCAACACTTGAGATTATTAAAATCAAGTACTGTAAGCACTCTGTTGGTGAATCTGTTAGAAGAATTCAACAAGAGCAACAAGATATGGGAAACTACGACCTAAAGATTCGCGTCATCCCATTTTAAAGATTTTATGTTAAAGATTTCAAGATTTTAATCTGACAATGAACAGCACAGTGATCATTGAGTTTCCAATTAATGTAAATTTGGTTTGTAGATTGTGAGTCCATAAGTTATACTTGTATATTATCATATTCAATATGGTACTCATGTCAAAGATCTCAATAAGGTTGTTTTCTTAATCATATCTGCTGCTTATACCATGATCACAATGCTTCATATTTTATTTATCGCTGAACAGCATGTTTGAACCTGATGTTGGAGGACTTAGTCATGTGAGTTCACAACTTATTACCTGGCAATGATTTTATAATAGATTGTTAACGCTCTTTTGTTTATTTTATGTACAGGACGAGCCAGATTTTTATCTAGATATCAAGGAAGACCTCCAATCTTTGATATTTAGATAAATCTTTGATACAGAATTGTTCAATTTGAGGTAGTTGTGCATATAAATCTTTGATACAGGTGCCACAAAATTACGAGGCCAAGTTTCCTGACAGCATCTAGGTGCACAAATGTTGGGAATCAAAATTTGCAGGCAGAACGCGGGGATGTTGTCTAAGTTTGTATGTCTCGTTTTCGAAGCATGTAGCAAACTTTCAAAGCATGTATAATTTGTTGTTTTGTGTATAGGAAACCCGTTAAGACAAACTGAGCAGTTGCGGATATATTATGTTTTAAAGAAACCGTACTTGTGGCAAACTTTGGTAATGTTGCTTTTTAACCATATTCTGCTGTTTTATTTGGTGCTAATTTTGTACTAGTATAAAAATAAAATAAAAAAAAATCTTGTAGTAATTTTATTACGAATTAACAATCATAAATATTGTCTGAACAACCAGCACTGGTTAAGTTATCTCATGTTTCTCTCTTTTATTACGAATTAACAATCATACAAGGCTTGTCCTTTAGCAGCAGTGGTTAACTTTTCTGGGTCCTCTCTTTATTCTGGTCATCTTTGACTTTTGGTCAAAGTTGAATTTTTGGTTAACATGGGTTGTTAATTGTTGATGTTGTTGCAAGGGGCAGGATGGCCATTACACAATTTGGTAAAAATTTTAAGTTTCACAAGAATTAGCATTATGATATGGTCAAACAGTTTATTTGGAATGCTACTGAGATTTTAAAGAATCGTATGTTCAATAAGTGTATTTCATATATTGGTGAGCTTGATTAGATTGTATCTGTTGCTTGGAGCTTAACATATAAAACCTGCATTTTGACTTTATAAAGTCAACTAAATCTTAAGGTTATGGGTAAAATCGCTGATGTCTGAGGCAAGATGTACATACATGGTACAGTAGTACTAAAGCTAACTTACGTTTTATATGTAGTGCAACATTTAAAACCTGCATTCGATGGTATTATTACTGGTTAAATTTAATGGTTTAATGCTACCAGTTCATCGATCTGCAGCGAAGGATACCTTAGGCCAAAAGTACCCGCCCCTCCTTTTATTATTATTATTATTTTTTGCGCAGTAATGTAAATTTACCCCTTTTTGTCCAAAAAATTTTATACGTTTACACATTTTTGTTCAAAAATTTGAGGCCACCTCCCCCCTGCATTTTTGTCTAAGCTTTGCCGCTATGCGCAGAACTCATTTTGGAGCTGTTGACTTTATTATTATTATTATTATTATTATTATTATTATTATAGTTAACAGTTCACAGTTTTGTGCAGTTTTATCAGGGGTATATTGGAAATCTGAATTTCACAGATGCTGGTTTTTAGTTTTGGCAGATTTGGCACAGGGGTATTATCGGAATTACTTTATGGTTAAAGTTACAGTTGACTTTAATGGTCAAACATGACTGGAGAGCATTTAATGGATATTTTATTGCTGCTTCTTTGGCATTGATACAAACAGAGATCTTAGTTTCAAGATTGAAATGTAAGAATAGATATATAATAATATATTTATGTATGTATGTCATTATATCTATCTATCTATCTATTCTATCTATAAAATTAAAGAGTGAATTTTTACCAAACCTTCCTTTTTTATAATTCACAACATCTCTTCAAAATGCCACATGACAATTTCTAATATTTCTTATTAAATTTATATTCAAAAATCAATATTAAGGCAAAGACTCTTTCATCATCCAAAGTTGGAAACTTCTTTGTTAACAACTTTCCCAACCCTACATTTTGACTTTTGATCAATCATGTAAAAAAGACGCACTCCAACAAAATCATATCCTAAATAACGGATATCAATAAAAGATCATATAAAAAAACATCATATTTTAAGTTAATTGCGAAAATGTAGACATTTCAAAAAATTGTTTAAATGTTAATTGACAATTGAAATTGTGAGAACAAAATATTTAACAACTATCAAGCAATTGCTGCAGTGATCAAAATATTTATGGGATTCCCAAATTTACAAATTATTTATACCCAAACTAATTGTTAATTTAACTTATAAATCGAAATCATTTTAAAAATAACCAAAATCATTTTAAAAATAACCAAAATCTTATGGTTTTTGTTTTCCTCATTCTATAAATATTTACCTAAATAAACCGTGATTTTATAACTAATTGTACTCAAAATTCATATATTTTATTTCAACTTTTGAATCTCAAATTCCAAAATTATCCCCAATTACCATAATTATTTTAATTTCAAATTTAACAAATTACCTATTTATACTCTTCACGATTTCTATTCTATAATAATTAACATTTCTTCATTTTCATCCTTTTATGCTCTCAAAATATTATTATCACTACAACAGCATTATGTCTTCTTCAAAGGCAGTTGTAACTTCATCTGAGAATAACAAGTCAATTGTTTTACGTTTTATAAAAGTTATATTTTATATATAATGAAACAACAATATATTTATATAAATATATGGTTAGATACTAGGTTAGAACCCGTGTGATACACGGGTTGATCAAAGAATAAAATAAAACAAATATGTGAATAATCTTAATGCTTGCATCTAAATTTAATTTACAAAGTATTAAGCTGTTATATTATATTTGAATAGGTGTTATAACTTATAACTGCTGATACGAAATAAAACAAAACAAAAAATAATTAAGAGTTAATAACTATATAATAAGGAATACAAAGTATAATATATAGAGGATAATTAACTTATCATTTATCATTTAATGATAATTAACTTGTCATTGCAGTTAAGAATGGGCATTTGTATATAGTTCAATCATAATCAAAAATATATATAAGTAACAAATTAGTAGAATAAAAAAACGGGTTAATCGAAAGACTAAAGACAGAAAAAAGATTTCGTTATTTCATTAAATTGAAAGGAATAGGTTTTTTTTGAGTTTCTACTAATTCATAAAACTGATAGGAATAGTTTTTTTTTAGTTTCTACTATTTCATAAAATAGACATAAATAAAATACGAATAAAGTGAATGTGTACAAATCGTTTGAAAAATATTATATCTACAGTTTTGTTGAACACAAATGTCTACATTTAGAGGCAAATTACAATATTTTTTATCACATTTTCTTATGTGTTAGGCCATCGCACTCTTCAAATTTGGAGAGTCCGGTTGTCCCCGTTGTCATACAATAATAATATTATGATCATTAGGGAAAGTTACCCCTATTATTATTGTTGTTAAAATTACAATAATATTTAAAATGAATATCATATTAACAAATTGTGTCGTATTCAAATTATATACTAGGTTTAGAGATTATGTATTGCTAAAATAAGAGGACTTAAATTTGAAATGAATTTGGAGATAAAATAATTATTTATATTTTGTTATATTTAGAGGCACCTTGGGTGTCAAACAACTACTATGTGTCTAAGCTTTTTATCGATGAAGACATTCCTGCTATTAATGTTTTTAAACAAAGGTTATAACATCAAACAGGTTTTTTTATATTGGTTGTTTGTCAATCACTAACGTTTATTTTAGCTTATTTCTAAATTTTATATCATTATTTAAAAGCTGGATTGAACAAGGATGTGCGCTATCTTCCTCAACTCAAAGGTCAATTTCATCATCGTCCGTTTGCACGACGAATGAGGATTTTCTAGAACGAACACCATTTAACTTAATAGCAGAGATTGAACTTGACCAGGTTTGTTATTATTATTTCTATTTTTTGTTCCAAATATATATATTTTACATTTTTATAATTCTTTTTCAAACTATTAAAATCAGTCGTTATCCTTGCAACCATTGTGTACATTCCACCAGTTCAGGAGTGGCATTAAAATAACGTTTATTTTAACTTATTTCCAAAATTTATATCATTATTTGTGTACAGCCATAGCATAACTCCAATTTCAAATGATGAGACAAATTGTCATAGTTCTCCACCATCCAATTTAAAGAGAAAACTTGGAGACATCTATGACGTTGATGATCCGCCAGTTGCAAGTTCAAGTAATAAATCCAAAGAAAAACATGTTCGTGTGACAATTCTGGAGATAACAACAATCTATTAATTCCAAAAAAAAAAAAAGAAAACTAGATGTGTTGTCGTTACTTTTAAAACAAATTTTGTTTTTATTTTCTTTTTGAACCTGCCGGTCGTGTTTTTCGGGTATATACATTTGCGTTTGTGGATTTTTTTTATTCCTATGTTTCATGATTGGTTGTTTGGTTGCTTTGACATTTCAAACCTTTTAAGGGTTTATGAATAATGCTTTGCAATAAAGTAACAATATTTTTGTTAGTTTTATTTCTATATTTCAATTCTGTTTTATGGATAAACACGCTTATATGGTTAGCTTTTTTACTTATCTACTTATATATTAAAGCAACACATTCTTTTCACATGTCATTCAACTAGACCCTCCACGTAATAAGTTTCCATTTTTACAATTTCCATTTAATGAATGATAAAATGAAAAATATGTTGTTGGTGGGAATTGAACTCACTACCTTAATTTTAAAATGTTTATGGCTTACCAACTCAATTAGAATGAATTGATGTTAGCTTTCTCTTTTTCTTAATTGTTATAGATTCACAACCTTTCATTTTAATTTCTTTTAAAATACAAATACAAATATTTTTACTAACATATGTATTTTAGAAAAAATTATTTATATCTTATAAATCCATAAGGTATGTTATATATATTATTAAATTTAACTTTTTTGTTTAATTTTTAACCACCCCGTGTGATAACTTCCCGTGTATCACATGAGCTATATCCTAGTTATTATTATTATGTTTGATTTATTGGCTTGACATTTGACAGATTATAATTTTGTTCATGATTAATTGTTATGCCTTGCAATAATAAAGTTTCTTATTTTCGTTTTCATATTATCAAAATAAATTTTTTTTATGTTTCTGTTTTTTAACACAACCCGTGTGTTACACAGGTTCTAACATAGTATATTTATATAATAATAGATAAAAAAATATTAATTATGCCTTATTATATATTAGTTTGGTAATTGGTGATGGACCATATTACCCTTACTAGATAATAAAAGGTTTTCTCCTTGGATGTATATAAGGGAGAGAATAAATTAACATCATAATTTAATCAAACACACATATAATTTCGTGTGTCTCCTCTCTCCCAAAACCGGGTTCCTCTCAAGAACTATAATTTCATCCTTAACTATACACATCTAAATGGGAACTCGATCGAACTGACACACATGTCGTCTACATCATACTCTGTTGTTGTTGCTACTTTCTCTGCTATAACTATGATGAAGAACTAATCAACATGTGGTATCAGAGCAATGTCTATTAATCAATTCTTATGTTTTCCCTGAACCTGGAATTAAAATTGGAAGATACGGATTAAAACTTGATAAACCCTAATTTTTGTTTTCATAGATCTAACGAAAATGGTTTTAAAAACTGGTTATAATTGCTAAAATTCATATTTATAACTTTAACATTTTCCGAATCTGTTAAAATCATGTTTAAAGATTTCGATTCCATTTTTTTATATGTTTAACTGTTAAAATTCCGATGATGTTCTGTTCATCATTATTCTAGAAAATTATAGCATATTTTGGTTCAAATCTGGATTAAAATCTGTTAATGATTGTCTATGTCACACCCGGCCCTGAGCGGCGGAAACAGCCGGGCGCGCGCGAGTGGGGATTGATAATTAAGCACGGGCCATTGCAAACATTCAAAGATTTTCATTGCGTAAGAAATGTTTAATACATTACATTGTTTAAAAGTTACATAAAAACATCCAAGTATAAAACTGAAGATTTCCTCGCCATATCCCCTTGCGCGGCGGGTAACCGTGCGCATCGAGGGGATAAAACCAAAATCTTCCAAAAAGCTTGTTTTAGATGTTCAGCGTGTGGTGCTCTAAGTGTGACTCCATGCGCTACCTAGTTATTTCCTGAAAGACACGTAAAAACATTTGAATCAGTATAAACTGAGTGAGTTCACAAGTTTTAGTAACTTGATAAATCGTATTGCATCATAATCATTCTGAAACATAATTCTGTTAGCCTCATTAAAACACATGCTTGGTAAAACATAGCTCTATCAATATATTCTGGTAAAATCGTTCCGCGGGTTACGCGCGAACATTTCTGGGAACTGTGCTCGTCTATGCAAAGTGGCGCTGCCACTACGAGCTAAACATAAGTAATACCGTCCCGCGGGTTACGCGCGAACGTTTCAGGAAAATGTGCTCGTCCATGCAAAGTGGCGCTGCCACTACGAGCTAAAACAATGTAATATCGTCCCGCGGGTTACGCGCGGACACTTCTGAAAAACCGTGCTCGTCTATGTAAGTGGCGCTGCCACTACGAGCTAAAACAATATATTACCGTCCCGCGGGTTACGCGCGGACGTTGTGCCGGAAAACAAGGCGCTCGTCCATGCAAAGAGGCGCGACCCCTACGAGCGGGCTCAAACCCATAGTACTGCCCCATGACCATACTAGGCACTCGTCCATGCAAAGAGGTGCGACCCCTACGAGTGGGTGGATCAAACCAGCAGTCCCTACCCTTAGAGTTCCAATGGTAAAGTGATCACTTACTCGAGTTCTAGCGCACATACATCGAAAACCTTAGATAACCATTCGCATTGCTCATCATGAAACATAACTTAAACACAAAATCGCTTGCATAGCTTGTAAGTATACCATGATAAATCATTATTTAAGTACGTGTCCCTCGCCCCGAAAACAGTTTAAAAACAGTGAAAACAGTGAAAATAGGGGCTGTGAGACTCACCTGTGGTTCTTGTTATGGAATTAATCGAGATTCGGGTTTTCTTGGTGTTGGCCTCGGAATCGAAGGTCTAGAATACGATTAAATAACAAATATGTATATTAAGATCAAGATATATGGGTCGGAAAGTAGATCTCAAGGTTATAATCTCGGCTTACCTTGTAACAGGAACGGAATTGAAAATCAAAATAGATGCTTGAGAGATGATTCAGGGCAGATTTGCAGTTTTAAGAGAGAAGTTTGAAGTGTGTTGAGTGATAATTTTAGGTTACATATTTATAGGCAAATTCAATGGAACACAATCCCTTGATTTAGGGGATTGTAATCTTTTCATATCTAGGTGTGATGATGATAAAGTATGGAAAGTATTATTATTTATTCAAAAGTGGAGGAGTGGGTGAAAGATTCTGATTTTTGCAGGACATGCAGGTCTGTGGTTGGTGAAAGTAGGGTGGCTGATAGTTGACTGTTCATGCTACAGTGTGCTTTTGCCAGTGCACAGTAAAAAGTAGAAATTTTCTGAAACACGTTACTGTTTTCTTTTGGGCGGGAACAATTTCCGTAAATCTGAACATTTTGACTAAGTGTTCTGCGCGTATAACTTGGTGCGCATAGCTTTCTGCGTGTAGAACATTTCTTTGCTGCGGGTAGGTGCGTAACCTTCTCGCAGTTAGGGACATTTGAGTTTCATTTGTAGATTCTCCAGGTGGTCTTGGTATTTCAACATAGTGATCAGTCATGTTGAAGTCAATTCCATCCTGGAGCTTCAGACAAACTAGCTCTCAATGTTCCCGCCATGCGGGGAGGTTAGTTCCCTTCCGCACGCGCATAAACGATTTAGGGTGCACCCGCCTTAGCATCATGCGTGACGGTCAACCCATTAGACAACGTTAAGTTACATGAAAACATAAAGCCAAAACATTCACGCATGGCGCATATAACATATGCCCACGCTGGTTCTTAACATGGTGCGCTCGCGCATGGCGCATATAACATGCACGCGCTGACTAACATGGCGCGCTCGCGCAGGGCAAACAAATGCCCGCGCTGATTCTAACATATGCTCGCGCCGGGCGCACATAATGTGCCCGCGCTGATTCTTAACATAGCGCGCTCGCGCAGGGCGCACATAACAAATGCACGCGCTGACTAACATGGCGCGCATAATATTTACAATCACCTAATTATTAGGTTGATTACTTAGTTTAAGGGATTGGGGAATTTACCGGGTGTCACATTCTCCCCTCGTTAAACGAATTTCGTCCCGAAATTTAGGAGACGTTGCTGGCAGAAGCCATGTTCTGAAAGAGGTGTGGGTATTTCATGCGCATCTGATCTTCTCTTTCCCAAGTGAATTCAGGCCCACGCCTTGAGTTCCATTGAACTTTTACCAACTTGATTCTGCTTCTGCGCAACCTTTGTTCTTTCCAATCGGTTACTGCTATAGGTTCTTCTACGAAGTGCAGCTGTTTGTCAATATGAATTTCTTCCATCGGTATAATCAACGTTTCGTCAGATAAACATTTCTTGAGGTTGGATACATGAAACGTATCATGAACTCCACTGAGTTCGGCGGGTAGACGGAGTTTATAAGCAACTGGACCGATCCTCTCCAGGATCTCAAAAGGTCCAATGTAGCGCGGATTTAGCTTTCCTCGCTTACCGAAACGGGGGACTCCCTTCCATGGAGAGACTTTCAAAAGTACTTTATCCCCTACTTGAAACTCCAACGGTTTCCTTCTCATATCAGCATAACTTTTCTGTCTGTCGCGTGCTGCCTTAAGGCGATCCCTTATCTGAAAAATCTTGTCTGTTGTTTCTTGGATCACTTCTGGACCAGTCATTTGCTTGTCGCCCATTTCAGCCCAACACAGTGGGGATCTACACTTGCGCCCATATAAAGCTTCGAACGGCGCAGCCTTAATGCTTGTGTGATAACTGTTATTGTAAGAAAATTCAACCAACGGGAGGTGGGTATCCCAACTACCTCCAAAATCGATCGCGCACGCGCGCAGCATATCTTCCAATGTCTGGATCGTTCGTTCGCTTTGTCCATCCGTTTGAGGATGATAAGCCGTACTCATGTCCAGTCGAGTACCTAACCCCTCTTGTAATGATCTCCAAAACCTTGAGGTGAACCGACTATCTCTATCAGAAATGATGGACACTGGGACTCCATGTTTTGAAACTACTTCTCGAATATATAGTCGGGCTAACTTTTCCATTTTATCAGTTTCTTTAATCGGCAGGAAGTGCGCTGACTTAGTTAGCCGATCTACAATAACCCATATCGTGTCATAACCCCCAGGTGTCCTTGGTAGTTTGGTGATGAAGTCCATAGAGATTTGTTCCCACTTCCACATGGGAATTTCTGGCTGCTGAAGCAACCCCGATGGTTTCTGGTATTCAGCCTTTACCTTCGAACACGTCAGGCACTTACTGACATACGTCGCGATGGCGCCTTTAAGATTGGGCCACCAATACAACATTTTAACATCTTGGTACATCTTGTCTGCGCCAGGATGTACGGAATACCGCGTCTTGTGAGCTTCGTTTAAAACTTGCTCGCGCAATCCTCCCTTGAGAGGGACCCATATGCGGTTAGCGAAATATAGATTGCCGTTCTCTTTCAGTTCCAAACTTTTAACCATACCTCCAAGGCATTCATTTTTAACAAACTCTGGTTTCAAGGCTTCTTGCTGAGCTTCTCGGATGCGAGTAGCGAGATCTGCGTGAATGGTCAATCTTAGAGCCTTGACTCGTAGCGTTTTTATTCGCTCCTTTCTGCTTAGCGCGTCTGCTACCACATTCGCTTTCCCCGGATGATACTTGATCTCGCAATCATAGTCATTCAACAATTCAACCCATCTTCGTTGCCTCATGTTTAATTCCTTCTGATCGAATATATGTTGGAGGCTCTTATGATCCGTAAAGATTACACATTTCGTACCGTAGAGGTAATGGCGCCAAATCTTTAGCGCGAAGACAACAGCTCCAAGTTCTAAATCATGCGTTGTGTAGTTCTTCTCATTGGTCTTAAGTTGGCGCGAGGCATACGCTATGACTTTGTCTCGCTGCATAAGGACACATCCAAGTCCCTGATGTGAAGCGTCGCAGTAAACAACGATGTCATCTGTCCCCTCGGGCAGAGATAGAATTGGCGCACTACATAACTTCTGCTTCAACATTTGAAACGCTGCTTCCTGGTTTTCGCCCCAAACAAACATCCTGTCTTTCTGAGTTAGCGCGGTCAGAGGTAGAGCTATCTTGGAGAAGTTCTCAATGAAGCGTCGATAGTAGCCAGCTAGCCCAAGGAATTGCCTCACCTCAGTTGAGGTTTTTGGCGCTTCCCAGTTTTCGATGGCTTTAACCTTAGAAGGATCGACGTGAATTCCTTTCTCGTTAACAACGTGACCGAGAAAGTGAACTTCTCTAAGCCAGAACTCGCACTTGGAAAACTTCGCATACAACTTTTCTTTCCTTAACAATTCCAAAATCATTCTCAGGTGTTGTTCATGCTCGGCCTTGGTTCGAGAGTAAATCAAAATATCATCTATAAACACAATCACAAACTTGTCCAAGTATGGTTTGCACACACGGTTCATCAGATCCATGAATATAGCCGGCGCATTAGTTAGCCCGAAAGGCATCACTAAGAACTCATAATGGCCATATCTGGTTCGGAAGGCTGTCTTTGGCGCGTCTTCCTCATGGACCCTAAGTTGGTGGTATCCTGACCGTAGATCTATCTTCGAATAATAACTGGATCCCTGCAACTGGTCAAATAAGTCGTCAATCCTCGGTAAGGGGTACCGATTTTTGACTGTCAGCTTGTTCAGCTCCCTGTAGTCAATACACATTCTGAACGAACCATCTTTCTTCTTTACAAACAGTACTGGAGCTCCCCAAGGTGAAAAGCTTGGGCGTATGAAACCCTTATCCAATAGTTCCTGTAACTGATTGGATAGCTCTTGCATCTCAGATGGAGCTAAGCGATAAGGCGCTCGAGCTACTGGCGCAGCTCCTGGGACCAAATCAATACGAAACTCGACTTGTCGCGGCGGCGGTAACCCGGGCAAATCTTCAGGAAAAACTTCTGGAAATTCGCGCACTACTGGTAAGTCTTCAATTCTTCGCTCATCTCCTTTCTCTACTACATGCGCCAGGAAGGCGTAGCACCCTTTCCTTAGGCACTTACGCGCCTTTAGGCACGAAATCAGTTTCGTCGCAACTCCCCTTCTTTCCCCTTGAATCATCAAAGTTTCTCCGTTCAACAGTGGAATCCGAACCTGCTTCTCATGACAAACAATCTCCGCGAGATTTTCGACCAACCAATCCATACCTACCACAATATCGAAACTTCCCAAATCTATTGGCAACAAGTTAATATTGAACTCATGACCTCCCATGACTAATACACATTGTTCAGTCCTTTCATTCGCGCATAACTGCCTACCATTGGCTAGTTCTATAGTATAAGGTTTGTCTAGCCTACTGGTTGCTAAGCCCAGGGAGTTTTTAAACTCATGGGATATAAAACTTAGGTCAGCGCCAGTATCAAATAAGACAGATGCATAATGACCGTTAAGCAAAAACGTACCGGTTACCACATTTGGCTCTTCCTTTGCTTCACCCGCGCCAATCACAAAAGCTCTCCCGCGAGCTTGGTTTCCTTTCTGTGGGCAATCCCGACTGAAGTGTCCAGGCTTCCCGCATGCGTAGCAGCTGTCGCTCGATCCAGCTTCTCTGATGCGACAATTCATCGCCTTGTGTCCTGGTCTGCCACATTTGGCGCATTCGATTTTTGTGCACTCACCATCGTGGTGGTACTTGCATTTGCTGCACCATGGGCGAGGCCCGCTGTATCCTTTCCTTGATGGTTCCGCGGCTTGAATCGCGTAAACCCTTGTGCTTTCCTGCTTCTTGGGCGGTGGTTGCTTGAAGTCTGATCCTCGGTGGGAGTTCCATTTCCTCTTGGAGTCAGAGGTTCGCTGCTCGTTCAAGCGAGCAGTCAACATACCCGCACGAACCGTATCCCTTGTAAGGGTGATGGCTCGCGCAACCGCCTCGTCAAAGGTCGGAGGTGCGGCGGCGTTGAGCGGGACTCTAACGACAGGAGGTAACCCAAAGATGTACCTCTCGATTTTCTTTTCTTCTGTGTTTGCCATGTCTGGCACCAGCTGGCAAAGCTCGTTGAAACGATTGGTGTAGGCATCGATATCCGTTCCTACCATGGTGTGGTTCCAGAATTCTTGTTGCAAGCTCTGAATTTCTGCGCGAGAGCAGAACTTTCTCATCATCATTTCTTTCAATTCTTCCCAGGTCTTGTGGAGGGCAACTTCTCTCCCCAATGTTTTCACTTGAAGCTTCCACCAAGATGAAGCTGCTTCTTGGAACATACAGGTCGCGTAAAGGACCTTCTGGTTTTCACTACATCCGCTGATGGAGAGAACTGTCTCCATCTTGTCAATCCAATTGTAGAGCCCAATGGCTCCTTCGGTGCCTTTGAACGGCCAAGGCCTACAGGCCATGAATGTTTTATAGGAGCATCCTTTGTCCAAGGCTCCTGATTCGGGTTCTGGGGTCTCGTTCTCTTGGCGACCCTGACTAGATTCGGCCTTGCTGGCCTCATGCGTTGCAATCGCCTGCGCGATTATTTCTGCGAGCTCCTCGGGTGTCATGGTAATTCCCTTGGCTCTGGTTGGAGGCATTCTTTTCATAAAAAGAAAATATAACAAACTTAGCGCATGTACTCAGAGCACATAATGTTCTTATCTCTAGACACTGTGACCCGTGTTCCTAAGTGCGTGTGTGATTTTTCTTTTGAAAATATTCTTTGAAAAATTTTTCATGCGATTCCCCAAAGGTTATAGTCTAGGTTAAAAACTTCTTTTCCTAGTTCGCTATAACCAGTGCTCTGATACCAATCTGTCACACCCGGCCCTGAGCGGCGGAAACAGCCGGGCGCGCGCGAGTGGGGATTGATAATTAAGCACGGGCCATTGCAAACATTCAAAGATTTTCATTGCGTAAGAAATGTTTAATACATTACATTGTTTAAAAGTTACATAAAAACATCCAAGTATAAAACTGAAGATTTCCTCGCCATATCCCCTTGCGCGGCGGGTAACCGTGCGCATCGAGGGGATAAAACCAAAATCTTCCAAAAAGCTTGTTTTAGATGTTCAGCGTGTGGTGCTCTAAGTGTGACTCCATGCGCTACCTAGTTATTTCCTGAAAGACACGTAAAAACATTTGAATCAGTATAAACTGAGTGAGTTCACAAGTTTTAGTAACTTGATAAATCGTATTGCATCATAATCATTCTGAAACATAATTCTGTTAGCCTCATTAAAACACATGCTTGGTAAAACATAGCTCTATCAATATATTCTGGTAAAATCGTTCCGCGGGTTACGCGCGAACATTTCTGGGAACTGTGCTCGTCTATGCAAAGTGGCGCTGCCACTACGAGCTAAACATAAGTAATACCGTCCCGCGGGTTACGCGCGAACGTTTCAGGAAAATGTGCTCGTCCATGCAAAGTGGCGCTGCCACTACGAGCTAAAACAATGTAATATCGTCCCGCGGGTTACGCGCGGACACTTCTGAAAAACCGTGCTCGTCTATGTAAGTGGCGCTGCCACTACGAGCTAAAACAATATATTACCGTCCCGCGGGTTACGCGCGGACGTTGTGCCGGAAAACAAGGCGCTCGTCCATGCAAAGAGGCGCGACCCCTACGAGCGGGCTCAAACCCATAGTACTGCCCCATGACCATACTAGGCACTCGTCCATGCAAAGAGGTGCGACCCCTACGAGTGGGTGGATCAAACCAGCAGTCCCTACCCTTAGAGTTCCAATGGTAAAGTGATCACTTACTCGAGTTCTAGCGCACATACATCGAAAACCTTAGATAACCATTCGCATTGCTCATCATGAAACATAACTTAAACACAAAATCGCTTGCATAGCTTGTAAGTATACCATGATAAATCATTATTTAAGTACGTGTCCCTCGCCCCGAAAACAGTTTAAAAACAGTGAAAACAGTGAAAATAGGGGCTGTGAGACTCACCTGTGGTTCTTGTTATGGAATTAATCGAGATTCGGGTTTTCTTGGTGTTGGCCTCGGAATCGAAGGTCTAGAATACGATTAAATAACAAATATGTATATTAAGATCAAGATATATGGGTCGGAAAGTAGATCTCAAGGTTATAATCTCGGCTTACCTTGTAACAGGAACGGAATTGAAAATCAAAATAGATGCTTGAGAGATGATTCAGGGCAGATTTGCAGTTTTAAGAGAGAAGTTTGAAGTGTGTTGAGTGATAATTTTAGGTTACATATTTATAGGCAAATTCAATGGAACACAATCCCTTGATTTAGGGGATTGTAATCTTTTCATATCTAGGTGTGATGATGATAAAGTATGGAAAGTATTATTATTTATTCAAAAGTGGAGGAGTGGGTGAAAGATTCTGATTTTTGCAGGACATGCAGGTCTGTGGTTGGTGAAAGTAGGGTGGCTGATAGTTGACTGTTCATGCTACAGTGTGCTTTTGCCAGTGCACAGTAAAAAGTAGAAATTTTCTGAAACACGTTACTGTTTTCTTTTGGGCGGGAACAATTTCCGTAAATCTGAACATTTTGACTAAGTGTTCTGCGCGTATAACTTGGTGCGCATAGCTTTCTGCGTGTAGAACATTTCTTTGCTGCGGGTAGGTGCGTAACCTTCTCGCAGTTAGGGACATTTGAGTTTCATTTGTAGATTCTCCAGGTGGTCTTGGTATTTCAACATAGTGATCAGTCATGTTGAAGTCAATTCCATCCTGGAGCTTCAGACAAACTAGCTCTCAATGTTCCCGCCATGCGGGGAGGTTAGTTCCCTTCCGCACGCGCATAAACGATTTAGGGTGCACCCGCCTTAGCATCATGCGTGACGGTCAACCCATTAGACAACGTTAAGTTACATGAAAACATAAAGCCAAAACATTCACGCATGGCGCATATAACATATGCCCACGCTGGTTCTTAACATGGTGCGCTCGCGCATGGCGCATATAACATGCACGCGCTGACTAACATGGCGCGCTCGCGCAGGGCAAACAAATGCCCGCGCTGATTCTAACATATGCTCGCGCCGGGCGCACATAATGTGCCCGCGCTGATTCTTAACATAGCGCGCTCGCGCAGGGCGCACATAACAAATGCACGCGCTGACTAACATGGCGCGCATAATATTTACAATCACCTAATTATTAGGTTGATTACTTAGTTTAAGGGATTGGGGAATTTACCGGGTGTCACAGTCTAGGAAAATAATTTTTTAAATCTTTGATAACTTAAAAGTTTTTGTATTTTTTTAAAAGATTTGAACCCCTTAAAATAGGTAACAGATAAAAATAGTTAATCTCTAAAAGTTTTGAACAATCTTATCATTATCCTTATCGAAAAGTTCAAATGGTTTACAAGTATAATTCTTGGGTTTCTAAGTTTGCGGTTTTCTAAATTGTTTGCGGGTCATAACCCATAAACCCCATAAGCTCAAAAACTCACTAATACCGGAAACTCAATTACCGAAAACTAGCAGCCGGAAACTCCAAATTCTCGAAAACTCACAAACCAGGAAACTCATAAATTCTCGGAATCATAAAATTGCCGGAAACTCATTTTTTCCGGAAACTCAATCCCGATAACAAAGGAACTGCCTTTTCCCGTAAACTGTCTTTTTCCGCCTTAACAGGTGGTTTGCTATTAACTAATCAATGGTTTTGTAAATACTAAAAAAATATGATTTTTTTACAAAACTAAGATGGCTTAACTTGAATGAACTTTTGATATATCATTTCTGCCCAAAGGTGATGTGTTATATCTATCTTAACATTCAAGTCTAACTAAAAAGCTTTTGTTGGTTTTGCCTAATATGAACCTAATGTTTCACTTCTGTCCAGAGGTGATGTGTAAAAATTAGGTCTAGCAAAATTAACCCGTGCATAATTAAAATAATTGTCTTACTTATGCCCAAGGTGACGTGCTACATTTGTTTTGCACAGTTACTTAAATGAATTTTACTTCTGCCTAAAGGTGATGTATTTTTTGTTTAAGTAGAATTTTACACGTCTATTAGTTTGATGTTTATAATAGACATATCACATCTTCAATAAAATAAATGATAATTCATTAATCAATTGACCATAAATTTTAATATATCTTACTATAATATTCCATAACATTACTCACTATAACTTTCTTCTATATATTAATATCTCATCCAAATCATCCACTCTAATTTCAAAACCCAATATGAGTTTTGCTTCTTAAAAAGTTTCATTGACATTCAGATCTTCTCTATTTTGATTATCCCTCAAGACATGATATGACAATCCTGCTGCTCTTTCTAATAACAATCATTCCATTGAAATCTAAAGCATGACAAATTGGATGAGTCAAACATAACGTATCTTATGATAATCAAGAACTAATTTAAATAAATGCTATCACTGGAGACTCCAGTCTGGAGTTATTCTAGAGTCAGTTTTTCCTAAGACTAATTTGTTATACTGTGAACTAAGCAGTTAATGCGGAAAAATATCGGATACCGGTCAAGGACCGATATCTGAGATATCTGCTATCACAATGAGATATCGGTGGGATATCGGTAATTTTAATATCATGTAAAATTCACATATATAACAATTTAAAACTAATAATTCAGTATAGTCTCCTACCATTAACAAATTAACCTTTTGCAAATTGCAAAACACTAACAATTATAGCAAGTAAGAATTGTTTAAAACTTAAAACAATAACATTGAACACTAAAAGTTGATAATTAAGACTTAAAACACTGATATCGGAAATATCGGTCAAATATGAGTCCAATATTGGCCAAATATCGGTCAATATCGTTGATATTATCGGTACCGATATTCTGAGTTATATATCGCCAAAGGACCGATAACCGATATATCACTGATATATCGGTGATATATCGGCGATATCAACTGCATAGACTGTGAAACAATCAAAATAACTCCTAAGATGCATGCATTCCTTCTAAATTCTAACTATAAGGTTAAATGACATTTTTGAATAAATCATAATCTATAATACCATGACTTATAAAATTAAGGGCTCACACATGGAAATAAATACATATTCTAATACATTACACAATAAACTTTTCACTGGTACAATTTGATGCCTTAAGAATCAACTATAACACTCAGAAGTACTAAAGGAAAATGAGTGTGTTGATCAGCAACATATGTACTAGAAATGTCTGGCACCGGAAAATAAGATGTTAGTCACCTCACTACCACTAAAATCTAAAACACTAAGGTCTATGGACAAAATACAAGTATTACTTCCAACTTTAAGTTCTCCAATGAGAAGTCTCATTGCAAAATATGCCATTAGACTAGGCATAAGCAACGAGACTATCCATAACTCAAAAGAACATTTTGCTAAATAGGTAGTTATATATTAATGATACTTAAGTCTATTAATCCTAATAGTCCAATTAAAACATGATAGGTTGAATCTAGTTATATACGTTTCCTTACCCGAAATCAACAAATAACTAACTTGAGTATTAGTGACAAATTTAAATGTTAAGACTATAAGAACCATAATAAACTGTCTTCTAATTACGTTTTATGTTACTTTACAGATTCTGGAGATTGATCAGAATTTAGTATCTATACTTTGTCACACCCTCAAATTTTGACTAGCTGGGTTTTACCGTGAGGCGCGCGGCATACCAGGATCTAGCCATGTGTGATACCGAACATCCATTTAATAGTGATAGTTTTTCTCAATTTTGTTGAATCCTGTGTTTAATTATTCTCAATCGTTTGTTTTCATTTGTTGTCGGTAGCGAGAATCCACTCAATTTTTCGTAGATATGTGTGTTATATATTCTCAGTTTTATTGAATACAAAAATTTTGGTTATTCTGAATCAGTTGTCTTGTTTTGTTGTTGATATCCAAGCTTAATCTAGGGTTCATCGTTCGCATATTCAGGTATTGTATTTAATTTCCAGTTCATCATAATGTTGTTTAATCCGGGTATTATTACCAGTTCATAGATTAGGTAAATGGAAATTTTATTATAATCTTGGTATTGTTGATATTTAATTGAATTCAGCTTGCTGCTTGTTGAAGTTATTACCGGTTTATAAAAAAATCCAACTCGGTTTTTTCCTTTCTTTACATTAAAGTTGTATTTGTTGGATTATTGATTAGGTTAATTGAAAAACCTTTTAAACTTCATTATTTGAACAATGAGTCATTTGCATAATGTTATGTTCCCAGAGTTTAATATTAGCCAAAAGGAATATGGTATTACGGATTCAACTTCAGAACAATTGGCAACTCTGAAACTAGTATTCAGCAAAGCTGTAGAAGCCTACAAACCAACATACGTAAGTTGGATCACTAGGCATCCCAACCACTAATGACATACGTAAGTTGGATCACTAGGCATCCCAACCACTGATGGCACAGGCATAACATCTCAAGCTCCCGCCATTGCATCAATGCCTGTTCTGTCCATGGAAAGCAACAGTGTCCCTAGTAAATGTTTATTGTTTAACATGATTGATCCTGAGTTGGAGGTTGGTTTTGTAATTCCACATCTTACTTTCTGGAAATTATTTTATTATAGATTGCTTTCTGGAAATTAGGGATATAGTCATTAGACATTATCTGATGGCTCAGATATTTTATTCGGAATATTATAAGTTATAATTTCAAAACACAGGTATTTGAAACATTAAACGGGTATTCAAACATCGAGTTTTCAACATAATATTTTATTCAAAAGACTTCTGCTAAAAGAACGTAACTCTGGTATATTTGCAAAGCAGGTACCAACTATGGGTTACACGTCTAGGCCCTAAGTCAGGGTGTGACACCATGTATATGATCCAATGGATTCAGATGCTAACAAACCAGCACCAACTGTCACATTCCGGCAATGGTTATCAATAGCCGTAAAAGGCGCAAAAACCATCTTGTACCTATAAATATAACATAAAAATCAAACAATATGCAAAACAGCCGTAAAAATTTGAAAAGTTAAAACAAAAGTAAAAAGACACACTTATTAGTCTTAAAAGTGGCATCAAATGATATAATATCTCCAAATTCCAAATAATTCTTCTTTGAAATCTCATTAGCCCAAAACATACGAGCTAACTCACCATTATCGTTTACAGTGTATTCAAAAGAAAATTCATCACAACACCTTTTCTTTCCACTTAATCTTTGAACAACCATTTCAGCATCAAATTCACCAATAAAACAATTTAACCTTTGTTTAAAATTCTTACAATCATCTTTTGTAGTCACAACTTCCTCAAAACCTCCATACTTTGTCCTCAAAATATTAAATGCCTTAACTGGGCCCAAATTCAATGTTGACAGCTCATATATGATATCTTCTTGAACATGAGCTAACTTTCTATTTGATCAAACAAAATGCATATCAATTGCTTCTACCATTGCATGATACCTTCCACAAATTCGTTTATTTAATACTTCATACCAAACCCAGATTTCAAAAAGATTTGAGCTCTACAACCACACCGAATTGTTGGTCTCTTCCTCCTTTTATAATATGATATTTTTTAACTATCTTTATCAACCACTGAATCATAACTCTTTGGTGGTTTATGACCTTCTTTTGAACAAGTGAAATACTTAGACTTTAATATACCATCATTCATGTATGAACCTCCTTTACGAATACAAAAACTAGCTTTCTTTGTATATTCACAATAAAAATCATATGCATGATCAATAGACTAAAATACTATTCCTTTAATAGGTTTACAAGAAGCATTCACTTGTTGTACAACATCATCTGATGGAGGCTCTGATAAGATACATAAATACACAAAAACAGAAAGAAGTTAACACCTATTTAAAGTTAACACGTTCAGTACTTAACTAATACCTTTTTCTAATACGTTCTTAATAGACTATCTAAACTATTCTATACAGAACTATTTAAAGTTAACACGTTCACTACTTAACTAATCCGTTCAATTCTAATACGTTCTTAATAGACTATCTAAATTATTCTATACACACATATTTAAAGTTAACATGTTCAATACTTAACTATTTCGTTCAATTCTAATACGTTCTTCTAATATCGATCACCAGATTAACGATTACCAGATTTTTTCAGATAATTTTACCTCTAATCAAATCAAAATTACTTTACCGATTACAGAAATAGCAACTCGACTATCAATTCAACAAAAAAATAACTGAAAACAATAATAATACCAAAAAATTTAGAATATCAGATGTTTAACTTACTAAACAGCTATTCAAAAACATCAAAATTCTTTAAAATTAACCTAAAAATACTTACTTTGATGATCGTAATACATGGCGTTCGATAGACAAAAACTCGTAAACTTAATTCGTATAAGCCAAATCGTCAAAATCGTAATCTCAATTACTCAACACAAATGGTTTATGGGTTTTAATATAAAACAGAGTATAACAAAACGATTTCTAAAATTAGTAGCGCGGTTAAATTTTTAAATGATGTTGAAAGACAATTATACCCTTATGTACAGTTACGATATCAGATTATGAAAAATTACAATCTACGTTCCACATCCTCGCGTACGTAATGTACGATAACCTATTAATATATCGAATCCTTTATATATATATATATATATATATATATATATATATATATATATATATATATATAATATTTATAGAATAAATATGTGAAGTTGCAAAACTACCCTCATTTGTCTTGCACATGACCGGATTTAACGAGAAAACTTAGCTAGGTTAAGGCCAAAGGACATAACGTGATATAGTTTTTAAATATAAAGACTGTTTTATGTCATTAAGTTTGCTAAAAGACAACAATTGAAAAAACGTACAAACATAAATGACTAGTTTTGTTATTCTGTCTTTACATATTGTACAGACTAAATGTTTTGTCTCATGTATTTCCAAAAATATAATTAGATTCCTTTTGTAAACATGTTCATTGAATAACTCGAATCTGGTTACCCTTTATCAGAAAAGGTCCAAGTATTTTTCAAAACAATGACCAGAGTGTGAAAATCTGTAAGCGTTAAAACCTCAATGTATAATCCAAAAGTATGAGTAGATCTTTTCTCTAGGCCTTCTATATTGTCTTCTAGGTGTTTGTGAAAGTATACATCACATATGTCTATTACATATGTCTATTAACTATGCTAATCGAGTAAATGTGTTAAAAGGCTTGAATACAAAAGCCATGTTTAGAACCTAACGTGCAAGTGAATTAGTAGTAAACGGGCTACATTGTTGACTTCATTTCAACCCCACAGCCTGCTAACCGCAAAATTAACCAAAACAAGAAGTTTTATCACTTTTTATATGATATTTAAGTTTTGAAAAACTTGGAAAGTGCAATTTGGTCAACCCTAGATCAGTCTTTTTCAAAGTCATCAATTTTTTTTTTTTTTTGCCACAATTGTAATTTTGAAGTTAAAACTTGGCTTACCATACAAATAAATTAACTCATGACTTTAATCAAGTTCCATGAATATAATGTGGCTACAATCCATTTGACAACACAAGACTTTTTTGTCTTGAGATAGTCGTGTGATGTAATGTCACAAAAACGGTTAAACTTTGATAGACACGTCTATGAAATATTGGCTTCTTTTCTAACCATCTAGAATAGGTTAGGGAGGAATATGCATAGATGGGTCATAAATATATATGGAACCAGATAAACACTAGACCATGGCTAACATCCTTACATTGTGTCAAGACCTTGGTTATCCCTAAGGGAACTTGCACTCCATTTTTCACTCTTAACAAGACCAAATGACTTGACCAAAACCTTAAATGCTAAAAGGTACAAATGCAATTAGTCAATTATTGATACTGTCTGACAGCCAGCATTGGTTAAGTTATCTCTCATGTTTCTCTCTTATTATGCTGACAGCTAAGACTTGTCCTTTAGCAAGCTAACAAGTGTTGACAGTTTGAAAAACCTGAGCATGATAACTGTTGATGTTCTGCATCCACGCTCAATTTCTTAATGAAGCATAGAGCTGGAAAGATGGGTGAGTTAGGTAGCATGTCAAAACAGGGCTGGGTGCCATTTTGTTATGGGTCGGGATGACCCGATACGCTTTTATAATATAGAAATTAGTTTAGGGTGTTGTGAGTGGATGAGAGAGAAATACAGTGATTTTTCTGTAAATTTGAAAAGTTACTGTTCATCCCATGTAAATTTTTAATATTTGTTAAAAGTGGTTGTGAATGAATGAGAGGGAAAATGGAATAATAAACGTAATATTATTTAATTAAAAATGAGAGAAAATATAGTGTTTTTAGTGTAATTTTGGATTTAAAGATAGGAGAAGGAATGAGAATACCCTAAGAGTATTCCCAACCCATTCCTTACCCTATATCCATATATATCATATAATTACACTAAAAATCACTGTTTTTTCTCTCTTCTGTTTAATTAAATAATACTTTTTATACCTTTATCATTATATTTTCTCTTTCCTCCACTCATAACCACTTTTAGAAAATATTAAAAAATTATACGGTATGAACAGCAAATCCCCAAATTTAACTTTCCCCTATAACATTTTCTCTCCTCTACTCACAACCACTCATAACCATTCCATATAATTTACAAATCCCCCTCACAAAAATATAGGAAATGGACCAGAGCATTCTCATCCAACCCCTCATTTAATGTGGGGTGTTTTTATAATTTAGGGAGTGATTCAGGGTGTTGTCAGTGAAGTGTTTTTATATTTTAGAAAAAGTAGTGATTTTTCTGTATATTTGAAAAGTTATTGTTCATCCCCTATAATTTTTTAATATATTTTGAGAGTGACTGTGAGTAAAGGAAAGAGAAAAAGTAATGATAAAAGGTATAAAAAGTATTATTTAATTGAAATAGAGAGAGAAAATGTAGTGAGTTTTAGTGTAATTTTTAGTTTAGGGATAGAGGGTGGGATAAGAATGCTCTAAGGAGGGTTAATAAGCAATCCCAATTCCCAAACACCCCCTCAATTGAGGTTATAAGCAACCAATTTTGGCCTGTTCATAGATAACCGGGTTGAAAATAACACCTCTATAATATCCAATGAGTTTGCATAGGCCCAATTCTTTCACATTTAATGTACTTTTTTTAGACCCATTTGATCTGTTTAGTTTTAGCTAAACTTTACACATTTTCCAAGTTAGAGCTTAAAAATAACCCAAGGCATACAAGCGGAGATCGTTTTGGTGATTCTTTATTTGATAATGTTTTAGGTAATGATTCATTAGACTAACTAGTATATGGGTTCTTGATTTCTTACAAGTCAACCATCTCGAAATCATCTGACTTTTGATTTCATTGTTCTGATAATAGTACGACTTTTCTACCAAAAGTTCAAGGCAAGCTCACCAATTATAGGTGACGTGTCAAAATGGGTTCTTGATTTCTTACAAGGCAAGCTCACCAATTAAGGGTGATGTGTCAGAACGGGCTAATTCTGAACTTTTATAACAAGTATGTGGCGGAACCATAACTTTTTATTTAGGGTCGCCATAAGGTTTTATTTATTTTCTACGGACTACAATTGGAAGTCCAACTCATGTTTTTATTAAAAACACACACACACACACAGATTTCTATGTCTAACAACCAACAGACTGCTTATTTCTGTTCTTGATCATCGACAGCAGACCCTCGGACCACTGCCCCTGTGGGTATGCCTGCATATGCCACGTTCTGTGAGAGACACGATCTCCCTCATACAACAGCTACAATTTTTTTTTGCAAGATAAAAGTAATAAACTAAGTTTCATATACATATGCATCCACACCATACTGTTGGGGAACCGAATGAAAGAAATTTAACTTCATAACTACCTTATAATATAATAATATAATATTAATAATAGGCTTGCCACATAAATTCCAAATATTATTAGCCTAAAACCACTACACAAATACTTCCTATAAACAGAAACCAACTAATGTTTTAATACACCTGTTGAGGAGTGGTGTGACCTTGAAGAATTTCTCTAAGGTAGTCCAGCTGCTCATGACTCCCTTGAAGTTCTTCCCACTACACAAAAGAAAATAAATCAAATTAAACATATTTACCCTTAAACCCTAAAACATTGAAAAATCTCACCTTCTGGTGAGACACCGATACAAGCTTCCAGCCAGCAGCTTCAAGGTACCGTCTTTTCAACACCGTATGTCCTAATGGGTTTCCTGTACACAAACAAATGAATTTCAGTTTATAACAAATACCGATAGTTAAAACATAAGGGTCCAAGAAATACAAAGAACCTAAATTTCTTGAAAAATGTGACGGCCCATCAATCTCCAATGCAACTTTTAGATCAACCAAAGCCGCATCCAGTGTGTATCCGTCCACGACATACTCACGTGTCCAATCAAGACCAGTGCCCACAAGAAGCCGAGCGACTTCTTTCTGAAACGAAGACGTAATCTTTTGATTAAACCGTGAAGTCCTTCCGGCCCGGATAACTTTCTCCTCAATCTCACTTTTAAGACACAAATCCAAATGCGGGTACTCGAGTTTCAGACACTGGTTCACTAACTGCACCTGAGTAGCAAACATAATGTCCTCCCTATACTGCTCGAGCATACGTTCATCCTCAAATCGAGTCAACATTTTCCAGATATTGGAAAAGAAGACTCGGTCCAGTTGACCAAGAACCGCACACGACCACGATATGTTTCCAAGTTGATCCCTATTGAAATCAAGAACGGGTGCCACATCATCAAGAGATGCAAATAATGGGCCCACAGGCTCATATAAAGAAGCAAAAGCCCATAACAATTGAGCAAGTTCTTGTTCTTGGAAAGTATGAATAATAACCGAAGCCCATTTCGACAATTCTTGAAACAGATCCGGTGCAGCATGCTGCATTGATGCAAACGCGCCAGCAATATTAGCAACATTTTGTGAGTTGAATTGGTCAACCTTGGTCAACGCCACCTCTGCCACCCGATCCATCTCGGACACATAAAGAAGCTCACCCCCGATCTTGGACAGGGCCCACGCGATATTCGACATGCCTTGAGCAGAACATTCCGGAAGAACCATCATGGCCATGCCTATAATCATACACATCTCTCGTCGCCGTGCAAACGCAAGCCGGTGAGTTCGTGTCATTGACACTTTCTCCATATTCTTAGCAATACGATGGACCGCGGTGGCGAGATTTAATGGAGATAGAGGTGAGGGACTCAAACCTTTCCCGACCGCCATTATCATCTCTGATGTCACCTCCAATACTTCCTCCGCAGTCTGTGCTTCCACTATTTCTCTGTTCAAGTTGACCTCTTTCATTCGGTCAGTTGCCCCGCTGACCGAGAACTGAGATAGCTTCTCAACAAACGCTTCCCTGGTTTTCTCCTTCTTTTCTAGAAACATCCCGCCTGCTAGAGTACTCATACGTGCTTTAAGTTCATCTGCATCGTCCATAAAGTTTTCAATATTAACTTCAACTTGTTCACCATCAGATTCAAAATCCAAATCTTTGGTGGCGGACTTTTTCTTGTTGATAACTGATTTCTTCTTCTTGTTTTTCTTGGTTTTACGTTTAGCGGTTACAAGTTCTTCCATTGCACTGGTCAAACCTCGGGTTTGAATAGACCTGAGTGCAGACTTCCTTGCTCTCACACACCAGTCTGTGGAGTCGGTTTCTTCAAGCAATTCGGATCTTTCTTTTTGTTTTATGTTGTTTAGAGGACGAGGGTCAATCTCTCCTAGAAATTCTCCTTTCCAATCCAAATTAGACTCTAACGGTTCACCTTCTTCATCATCATCAACCACTCTTATAGCCCGAAAATCTTTATTCGTGTGAACGCCAACAATATAATAACAAGTCTTTCTTGGAAGATGGTATGGCCTTTGATTAGGGAATGAAAAAACAGAATCTTTAAAGTGTACGGGTACAGGGGTTCTGACAGAGTTCAAGCATAAGGGTCCGGGTGAATTTAGCATAGCCATGTATTTAGGCTTCTTTCTCTGGTGTGGGTTAGGTATGAGACCAGAATTTGTTTATAATGATGACTAAGTAGAGTAGCTGCTGCTGCACATGAACATGAAGACATTTTTACAATTACAAACAACTACTCATGTGCATATTTAATCTTAATCGGGTATGGGTTAAAATATTGATATGAGTTCGTTTTTCAAAATCAAACAAATTATATGCTAACGATCAAATTTATATTACCTGACTTACTAAGTCTGGATTCGAAAAGGAGAACTGCCGTAAGCTGTCGCCGGCGATATGTGTTGGGCAGAGGGTCAGATAACGTTTACTGTGTGCTTCAAACAACTGATGACTGTTGGCAGTTCCAGACCCTAAAGTTTACTGTTGCCGCTTCAGACACTCAACTTATCCACTATATGCAGTTCAAACCCTCAACTCAGGTTATCACTACTTGCAGTGTACCCCGACGTTTTGGGGCCCCACACCACATGACCACAGCGCCCTACTACGTTTGGTCTAATATAGTAATAAAATTAAGAATAAGTTTCCTTTTAATGGCTAACTTGGATCACTAGCAGACCACTGACTCACGCGCTCATCTTCATTCCCCGAATACCAAAAACAACTCTCAGGAGAAAATCTGCTGGCCAACCTGAACCCCCGTTTTAATTGCAGGTTGGATTTAAGCACAACACCTCCCTTTTTTTTAATTTAAAGTCTTTGAGTGTATGTATTATAATTAAAAGAGCCCATGAATCCATGATCAGAGGTGCACAAATCGGGTATTAGAAAAACCTAGGTTCAGGTATGATTGGATATTAGAAAATCGGGCATTAGCAATACCCGGGTCGGGTTCGGGTATTGGCTTGAAAACCATACCCTATGTACTGGGTCCAGGCCGGGTATTTAACCGGGTCTTCAATACCCGAGTATTTGAATACCCTATTTTCAGGTATTGAAAAAACCTATTTTCCGGATATTTGAATACCATACTTCTGAGTATTTGAATATCCTAACTCCATTTTTTGTTCATACAAACTTCAAAGATTATTTTTCAACAAGATAAAAGATAAAATTCTTATTTTCGTAAAGTAAAATAAGGAAAAAAAAAAAGATCTTCTTCTCGTCATATATAATTCAAATCTATTAAATATAGAATTTTTTATCTTTCTATATCTTACGATAATCCTATTTTGACTAAGAATCCCTACTGGATGGGATTCTAACAAACCCTTCAATATAATTCAATATAAATAGAATCTAACTAAGTAGAATCTAATTCATTTTTAATAAGCTTTTTGCTTAATAAATGAAATTCGAAGACAAGAGCAAAAAATGAAGAAAAAAATATCTCATCCATATCCTTTCAAATCCTTCATGTAGAAAGATAAAAAACTATATTATATACTCACTTAGATTTCAAACATATATAAACAACTAAACAACAATATAAAAAACATAGATTTATATATATATTTTTAATTCAAGATGGCACAAAAACATAGATAGTTCTAATCCTTCCGGATAAAAGTTAAAGCCACTAAATCATCTTTGATGAAGTTGATCATCTTTATTTAGTCTCTCAGGTCCTGAGTTCCAATTGTCTTTTCAAAAAGTCTTCGACTCGAGCCGCTTGGCATGATTTCACATGTTGATTCAAAATCGTTATTGAATCCGACCTCAACATAGAACCACAATAAACATATCGAGCTTTCGTTGGACCGGACGACATTTTACATACCTCGAAATGAACTCAAAAGACAAAAGGTGCTGGCTCTAAACAATTATCTAGATATATTTCTCTGAAAAAGATCCTTTGGACTTTGGAGAACGGAAGATCATCTATGGGCAGCCATACAGTCACAAACATTAATATCCGGGTTTGCAAAAAACCTGGTTTGGGTATGCAAAAAAACCCGGGTTTCCGGTATAACTAGAACCGGGTTTCGGGTTTCTAGTATAACTAGAACTGGGTTTCGGGTTTAGGGTATAACTAGAACTGGGTTTCGGGTTTAGGGTATAACTAGAATCGGGTTTCGGGTATTATTGGACTTAGATCAGGTTCGGGTTTCAGCACTGAAAGTCATACGCTATCCATACCCTACGGGTAGGGTCGGTTTCAGGTTCGGATATTCCTAATTCAAAACCCTCATTCCATTTCCATTTCCATTTCCATTTCCATCTTCCATTCAATCCATCACCATTACCAATGGCCGGAGGTCGATTCCTTGAGCTTCTCAAAAAGTACGGCAAAGTGGCTTTAGTCGTCCACTGCTCCGTCTCCGCCGCATCCATCACCGGACTCTACGTCGCCATCAAGAACAACGTCGACGTCGAATCCGCCTTGGACAAAGTCCGGTTCAACCAACTCCAATCCGTCTTCGGTCCAAAGCAAGAAATGGATCAGGAAATCGTCGCCGACGTGGCCAAATCCAAGAACCGGACGGCGGAGCTGGCGGCGTCCAGCGGCGGAGCGTTGGCGTTGGCGGTGCTTTGTAATAAAGCCTTGTTTCCGGTGAGAGTTCCGGTTACGATTGCTCTTACGCCTCCGATTGCTAGGTTTTTAGCCAGGAGAAGGATTATTGGTAATAGTATGTGATGAATTTTGATTTTTAGGGCAAATGATTTAGCAGTATTAAGTTATAGTTATATGAACTGGTTATTGCTGTAACTTATAGAGTTTAGTGGATTAATAATAAGCAATTCCACATTTTCTCAACTTATTTGTTTCAAGATGAATGGCATACTGTATTCTTAATTAGTCAGTTTGTGGCTTATCAACATTGGTCATTTGATTATGTATGCTTATTTAGGTTAAATTTGCCTGCCAATCTTTTGTTTATGATTAGAAGCTTGTTTTCTTGTATGAGATATAATCGGGGTTAAATTCATGTTTTAGTGCTGTTTGGGAATTGGGATTTTGCTAATTTAAGCAGTTTAACGATTATGCTTATGTCTTGTAAGTTTTACATACACTAAGCATAACGAGATTGAACTAACCAATCTCAAACTGCTTGCTGAAAACAACTCGTTTCACCTAAAAATAAGTAGGCAAACATGATCTATCATCTTCATTGAAACAATTAATAAAAACGCAGATAAGATGTTAAAGCGAATACAGATTTCTTCTTTACTCTTTTGTTCTTCACAAAATCGATGTAGCAAGCCAGTTTTAGTATTTATGTATGTGTTGATTTAGATGTGATTGACAGATATCTTGGATTTTTGCTTACTTTTCGGGCCTTCTTGATCGGAAAACGGTAAGTGCCATAACTTATTTTCGGGTCAGCTCTATGCTTATACAACAAGTTTGTTTCTCGAGTGTGTGCATTTCTTATAATGCCACTTTTTCATGCTTAAATGATGTTTAAAAAAATTTTGATGATGTCTACAAACATGTAAGTTATATGGTTATGAGTTGGGTTTGTGAATGAAAATCACTTATGGTATGGTTTTAGTATTTCTTGGACCATACCGGTTGACTTTTGAGGTTTGACCTTGCTATTTTCTTCAAGTTGATCTTTGTATGTTTACCTGCATTAGCAGATTCGAGTTATATATTTTTTTTCACAGTACTAGTTTCGACAGATTAGGAGGCTTAAAACCAATTTAAAAGTTAGGCTTCTTATTTAGTCACACAAAAGAAAATTTGATTTTTAACGTCGGTTTCTTTTTAGTTTTTATATCTAATTTCTTGTGATTTTTTAAAACGGCTAACTCACTCTCAACAGAGAGTGTTGCAGAGACATCTTTATATTTAGGGGTGTGCATTTCGTTAAACCCGGCCCATGCTGAGCAATACCCGACCCGGACCGGAAACCCGAAAAACTTAAAAACAAGAACCGAAGACCAGACCTATAGGAAGCAATCGGTCTCGGTTTTATGTCGGTTATTAGAACTCGGGTAAGATGCGGAGACATCAATTGCATACCAATTTGGGTAATAATTGGATCAAGTTCATGTTGTATGTCATTAAATTGAAGTCGTTAGCTGTTACACGACATGAAAAGAGGAAACCTCCGGCCGGTGATCAAAGTGGAATGTTTCAATGGAGGTTTCATGGATGCTGCGTGGTTGTAGCGTAATGACAAGGATGATAGGGTTTGCTTTGGAGAAAAAGAAAACTTAAAATAAAATGAAGTTAGCAAATGGTAGCGATACGTGTGCTGAAGTGTAAAGATTAAACAAATTAAAAAAAATAGAATACTTAACGGTAAAAGTAAAGTTGATAGGACACACTAAACTAGAGTTAAATATAGCTTAACGTCCATATAAAGCATTCACAATCACTTCAAGTCCGTTAAATCTTTTTCACATCCAAAGTCTCTTTCTTCTTCATGTAAACTTCAACTTTTTACTGTTCTTATCGTCATTTTTTGCCCCATCCATGGCATACTCGGGTTGGTTTTTTGGGTCCTAAGACCGATACCTGACCCGAAACTGAAATTGGAAAAATATACTACCCGATGAAGAACCGAACGTAATATTTCGGGTCTAGGTTTCGGTCTTTTTGGTCCAGGCTCTCGGGTTTTTCGGTCCGGCCCTAATTATGTACACCCCTATTTATATCGCTTTTTGTTACCACTATGATGCTTTTTTTTCCAAGGGTAACATGCTGAAACTATTCATAATGTTTTTTCTTCGTTTCGTGACATTACTAAGAATAACTTCTTTTTTACTGTGAGAGAAATCTTTGACGAAATGAATATCATATGATACTACTCGATTCAAAGGGTTCTTCTTTTTTGATATCTAATCTATCTAACTATACTAATAAAAGAATATAATAAGGATGATGTGGTAATCTCACATTCATTTTTTTTATAATCTCTATTTTCATTCATCCTACATATCCATGGGTTATGGGGCAAAACCATTTTGGCAAATGGGTTATAATTTTCTTTCTAATTCTCCAACCTCTCATCTCATGTAGTGTATCTATCCATGGGTCATGGGTCAAAATTATTTTGGCGAATGGGCTATTAATTTCCTTTCTAATTCTTTCTCATCTTATTTATCCTACATATCCATGGGTCATGGGTCAAAAAATTTTAAAAAAGGGAAAATTCCCAAATAAGCATTTATTAACACAAAATTCTAGTTTTAGGTATCATTTGCAAAACATTTCAAAAATAGGTATTGTAAACTAGTCGTGACGAGTAGTTTGTAGAAACCAATTCGAGCTTGCCATGTGTCCTTAAACTAACCGTAACGAGCACGTTCACTAATCAATTACTCGTCACGACTAAATAAGTTTCATACCTCGTAATCAACGCCCACGAGTAATTTATAAGTTCTTTAGTCACAACGAGTAGATTATAAGGTTAAACTAGTCGCGACGAGTTAACTACTAATAAACTACTCGTGTAGGGAATGTAAACCAGATAAACTAGTCGTCGTGACTAAAAGATTTATAAATAACTTGTGGGCGTTGATTACGATGCATGAAACTTATTTAGTCGTAACGAGTAATTGATTAGTGAATGTGCTCGTTACGGTTAGTTTAAGGACACATGACAACTTTTAATTGGTTCTACAAACTACTCGTCACGACTAGTTTATAATACATATTTCTGGAATTTTTTACAAATGATACCTAAAATAAGAACTTTGTTTTCATAAATACTTATTTTGAGAATTTAAAAAGTGGCTTATAATTTTCCTTCTAATTCCTTAATCACTTATCTCATTAATCATAGATATTCATGGGTAACGGGTTAAAACAATTTTCGCAAATGTTGTATATAAAGAGATTTTTTTGAATTTGTAAATTTGAGATTTTAAACTTTTTATTATTTGTACTATGTATTTTATTTTCTTTTTACCTTTATGCAATGTTGCAAAAGTCGCTAGGCGGATCCTAGGCGTCCGACTGTGGAGTTGGGAGTAGTCGGAGTACTCGGGGAGTACTCGGACATGGTAATTATAATGAAAATTAATTTTTGGACATTATATATTTGTCAAAATAAGCATAATTCACGTCAAAAGGGTACTCTAGCTGGCTCAGCAACTTTTGAATGACTTTTAACTGACTTTTAGAGAACCCTAGCCCGCCTAGCCTGACTTTTGACCGCCTAGCCCAACTTTTGATGGCCTAGCCCGACTTTTTGTCCGACTTTTTACCAACTTTTAGAAATTTCTAGCCTGACTAGCCTGACTTTTGACCACCTAGCTCGACTAGTCTGAATTTTGACCGACTTTGACCGCCTCCGACTAATCCAGGCCGACTTGGAAAATGTCTCCAAGGTAGGGGTCCGAGGACCAACTAGTCGGCCTTGGAATCCGACTTTTACAACACTGCCTTTATGTTTGTTCATTTCTTTCGAATATCAGACTTTATTAATTTTTATTATTTAAAAAATCTCGTGTAATGTACGGGTTTAAAAGTTAGTTTTATATATAACACAACCAATAATGTCGTAATATTGTGTATCGTGTACATTATCCTATAGACTTTCACACGTGCAAGGCAACAAAGACTGGGCTAGAAGGTCCCTGTCAATAAGCTAATAACATTACAAGGACACTGCCCGAAAGGATTTCAACTAGCAATCTCAAATCCCAATTAATAATCGAACACGAACTAAATGAATAACTCTCATTTATTAATCAGAAAATATAACTTAAAAAACTGATTACATTCTCTCAACCCTACTCTGTTTGACACTTGATGAATCCTAACTTGGTTGCATCTATATGAACCCTAACTCAGTTACATCTCATGTTTGTCTCTAGATGAACCTTAACTCGGTTGCATCTCGCACGTGTTTCTAGATGAACCCTAACTCGGTTGCATCTCGTGTTTTTTTGATGTCTAACCATAACTCTGTTTATGCAGACTAGCCCTAACTTGCTAACCAAGACATTATCTATTATAATTACAAACAATTAGGAAACATAACCAACTATGACCGACTTATCAATATTGGTCCCTCAAGTTCACCGACTTGTGACCTGGAGTCCGAAATTATGCCCTACAATCACCCACTAATTTCTGACTCGAAATTGGTGGTCATGGACTTTAAACTTGACTTCTTTTACATGCCTGATTTGAACGACAATCTTGACTATAACATCTCGGCATTTTCGTATTTAGATCTGCTTATGTTTACTTAACCCGGGGCTGTAATTCGAATCTTTCGTGCTAGTAAAATATAGCATTTATTAGTATTTGACTTGGTTTAATTCATTGGATAAGGATCATGTGAGAACTTTTTGAAATTGAGAACTTGGACCTCAAAAAACCCAAAAATAAAAAAAATCATAAAAAAAACACAAAATAGAAAAAGTGAAAAAACCAAAATTCTTATTTATAATCCCGGTTTCTAAAAAAAAGAAAAGAAAAAATTCTTGGTTTAGCTAAATTATACATATATGTTTTTTTGTACACATATGTATAATTTAATGTAAATAATAATGTACATATGTGCACATTACGTAACTAGAGATTAGATGAAATTATACACATGTGTATAGGTATAATACGATTTTTTTTTTTTTAAATCGTAATGAAATATAAGAATTTTGTTTTTTTTTTGTTTTATAATTCTTTAAATATTTTTTAGAGGTTTTTTTAGTGGTCCAAAATGGTTCTCAAAGTTCTTAATTTGCTAAGGGTTTTTTTAGGATTCTTACCCTAATTCATTTTATATCCTCATGTTATTTAAACTAACCAAACAACTCTTAGAAACCTTTAAAATCACTTATTTGGCTTAAAAACGCGTAATATAGAAGTACAGGGACTAATCTTGTAATAAAATGAAAAATCTGATAAACCTACCAAGTTGGTCGCGTTTAAATAGCATCAGCTAAAAGGTTCGTAGCACGATGGGATTTTTTCCAAGTTGGTCGCGTAGCGTGACCAACCAACAAATCAACAAAAAGGTTTGTTTTTTGTTTTATTTGCTAAATCTTCCTAATTTAGGTATAATCAATAAATATTAAGCCTCAAGAAGAGTTATTTGGTCTTATTATATGCCTATATTCATTACCTTATTATTAAAAACAAATTTGTTAGTTACTAAGCCCTATTTCGTCATTAATTCATAAATGAGTTTGTTTACTAAATAAACAAATCCTAACATTCATATATGACATTATTACCTTATGATATGAGAATTATACTAATGATAAAAGATTCATTATAATCGTGAACAATATATTAAATCCAACGAGATTGGTCCAGCAACATCTTGTATTACCAAGTTCTGGTTAACCCTGCATACGTTAAATGTAATAGCTAAGGCTTGTGTTGTGATAACCCCCTAGTAATTTACAGCTACATAGGTCAAATTGAGAGGTATAACTTAATGCAATTTGCTAAAGAGTATGTGTTATGCCCCCTGAATAAATCGATTAAATGCTTAGGATTCATTATTTTTGGTTGTTAGAATGCTTAAGGAATGGAAGTAGAAACAATAATCCTTCACAATTAAATCATATATGAACTTACCTAGAACCACACTAGAAATTGGTTCCACTAGACCCCAAGTAAATTCTTAAGGGACTTGATGTAAGAAACCACACTTTTAGTTAAGTCAAAGTCCACTTTAAACTTGAGCCTTTCAAGAGAAACCTTTCCCATACTAGAACTCGATTTTGGGAAAAGTATGACCAAGACTTGACTCAAACATGGAATGGTTATGGTTTCTAGATGCTAAAACAAGTCAAACCTTTACCTTACCTGGATATCTTTTACCCACCACTCTCTTGAGAGTAAAGGAAATCACCAAAACTAGGTTATGACGCAGGGATGTAAACAAGAAAAGATGCAGGAAATAATCCCTTCCCAAGACCTGCATATAATCCCTTAAGTCCATGATAAGTCACATTCACCATTAAGGAGTCAAGAAAGCAAACTTGTGCACATAACCAGCCAAGGTTTTGTGAGGGCAGAAAAACACAAATGTGCATATGAGTTTTGGACCCTTAGACCATATTACAAATCCACCAATAAGAAATGTTTACATGGATCAAGACCCTCTATAAATACCAGCCCTTAGTCACTCCCAACCCACACAACTCTAGCACCACTTTGACACTTAAACTGAAAAAAGAGGGGCCGCACTCACAGCAGCGAAATCTCTAAGGAACAAGCAGTAGAGGAGGCTAGGGAATGTGGATTAGCTGAAGATATTCACCATCATTAGTTCCTTGTTTAGAGGTAAGTTTAATCTCACACTTAGAGTAAGAAACGAGACTAGAAAGTGTTATGCGGCCATCATGTTCTAACCAAATCAAGGGATGGTTCTCGTCTGGTTATGGGTTAAGGATGATAAGGAATAACTTAAATGTTATATACTAATGATCTTACGATTTGATCATGATAATTAGTTGAATTCTGGTCATGTAACCCTAGAAAAGATTTACCAAAACCCTAATCCTGATGGAAGTCTTGTGTATTACTATAGCTTTAATCTTACACACACATACTAAATACTAATGATGCTAATAGAATCTGGTCATGATATTATTTAGACTAAAATGTGGGAAAACCTAAGTCTTACACATAGAACTAAACCTATGAGTAAATAAACCCCATATGGAATTGATAGAAACTATAACACATGTTGAATTAGCCCTAAAGAAGCCTAATTGTTGCTGGAATATTTTCGTAAGAAAAGATCATGTTTTGTTCAAAAGAATGGTCAACGAGAGTAACTAAAACCATTTTTAAGAAGAGTTAAGAAGTGTAGTACAATATGGTCTTTGGAAGAAGGAAAACAAAAAGATTAAGTGAGGGTTCGGGGCTGTCTAAATGTGAATCCCAACTCTCACTATCTTAATGTGTTTTAATGAATAAAGTGTGTAACTTGAAATGCACTCTTAACCATAATAATAAAGATAGGGCAACTTCTAAGGGTGAACCTAACATCATTTGAAACTACAAATGGTTATTTTAGAGGAACATATCGTCACATAAAATGAGTTATGTATATATAACTTGTATGGGTTAAACGATGGGAGATAAATTTAACACTAGGATAGTGGTACAAAAGAATAGAAAATCCTAATGGGGAACCATTATAATGTAGGGACTGTGTTGGAAGCACCCTAAGGATTATTGAAGATTTGTTCAAGAACCCCAATCGAGAAGGTGAGTTATTGTGGCCCCTTTTCGTGTTTTACATGTTTTGTGGAGAAATATGCTCAAATATATTGATTTGAATACTTGAATACTGAAATGCTCGATGTTGATGTTTATGATTGAGATGATTGAATGATTTCATAAGTTTGATTTATCGCTTAAGTCCCCTTATTTGTTATTTTACGTTACGTTTAATTCTTTGTTAATATGAGCCGGTGTCAAGTGGGATAGCACTATCGGGGACGTCCACCCCATTCACGGTTGGTAGCGGCAACTATGTATATGTGAATGCTATTTGTCATTTTGTTTGTATATGCTAACGTTCCGCAATAAAACGTTAGAGCTAACGGGCCTGGAAAGGCGTTGGTGGGGGCATAGACGAATCGGCTAGATTATGGGCTTATGCTAGATTGAGATGTACTAATGCATATAACATAACATCATGATGAGCTATGAAAGAAAGAAATATTGTTTACCGTGTCAAAACCCACTGACTCACCAACTATTTTTAGTTGACGTTTTCAAGCATATTTTTTAGGTAATGCTTAAGGACTATGTGCTTACTTGATAATTTGGAACGCATGGAGATTATATGGATTGGCTATGAACTTTTAGTTTATTAAATACCATCTCTGCATACTAGAAATAATTTAGTTATTGTATTATGACAATATAACTTGGATTATGAATGCATTAGGTGTTTTGTATGTGAATTATGTATTCATGGATCTGACAACTGAACGCCCCGCGATTTCAGCCTTGACTGGATGTTACTATTTGGTACACATTTAACCCTTATTCAAAACCAACTACCCCACGATTTTTTAAGAGGCCGTAACTTTTTCGCACGTTAATATATATTTTTTTTAAAAAGTACATCATAAAAACGAGCATTTTATTCTCTTTAATTTGAGTATGATATTGCTATACTTTTTTAATTTTAAAAAATTAACATATTTTGTGATTACCTATTAGGATCGGCAACAAGTCGAGTCAGGCGAGCTCGGGTAATGTGTAAGACCAAATTAGGGTTGGAACGAGTCGATACAAAAAGGGTTAGTTTAGTTCGGTTCGTGTCGGTACGGTTTCGGGTTGAAAGGGGACATGTTAGAACAAAGCCGGGTTGGAACGGGATTCGGATCAAAACAGGTTGGTTTAAAAGATTATATATTTGAAATTACTATATATTTCAGCTTCGCTTCTTGATTTTCACCACTGGTTACACGCGTACTGCATTTTCACAAATTACACATCTACATTCAGGTTATGTGTGCACTGTCATCAGGTGAATCATGTACCGACACTAATTATGCGGTTGATGCCAGGTTGCACTCCCACTCGCCGCACCGCGCGGGCACCCAACTAGTTTTATTAAAAGTTCCAGCCACTCCACCAAACACCTAAATATATCTAAAAAGCTACAGCTATCAGCTTTCAGCTATCATCCACCAGCTAATTTTGCCAAACATACCTTATGTGTTGTAGTTTGGTTAGTTAAAGTGTCACGTCAATGCCACGTAGGTAATGAGCTTTAACCAACGAAACTCAAGAAACAAGTGTAATGGAGGGAGGTTATAACCAAGATATTAAAAAAAATGATTGACTAAAATAGGAGTGGATCTCACCTTTTTTAGCCCTCAAGGGCGTTACTGTGACATTCGTGGCAAAACTAGGTATACCTTAGTAGTTATTTATCGAATAAGCGATTAACCGTTTATTGTGTAACGAATAAACAAATAACCAAACGAGTCTGGCTATGACCCGGATATCTTCGGGGAGCATCTACAAGTGATATACGTATATTATAAGCTAACATATTGATATTATGGCCATAGTACATAGCATACCAGTTAAACGAAAAAGACACTTGTTTAACGATATGTCATGACCTTAAACGCGAAAGTTAGTTCCAAAACAAGCATTATATCATCCGTTAAGCTAAAAAAGACTTACAAAAACTTAATTGGGATGCTGTAAGCGATCCATGAAAATATTTTGGATTTTTACAAACAAATGGTATGCTTTTCTAAATTTACAAAAACTTGGCCGAAAAACACTCGTTTTCACGCTGTTTGGACTCAGGATTTCGCATATGGCACGAAAAACAAGGTATAATAGTCCAATACAAGATAAATTTGCAAGATATTTTCACACCCATCAAACCCTTGCAGCTTCTCTTGCTGTTCTTCAAAATTCTCAGCCAAAATACAAGGTAAAACCCATTTTTAGATCAATTTCAAGCTTGCTAAACATGATTCTTGTATAAATATTGAACTTTGATTATCAAAAATTACATACAACCATGCAAAATCTCTAAAAATGATCTAAAAACATTTTTTGATCCTACACATGGTTAGAAATCGGAATCAATAACTTTTTTGTCCATAAGCACATACTAGGAGGTTTAAATCGTGTTTTTATGGTTCGAAAACTCGGTTTGAAACCCTAACCGAAAACCTTTGTTTCAAGGCTGGATTATTGATGATATATGCTTGGCTTTGTGATATACGACCTGTAGATACATTAAATAGAAGTCCAAGAACCTGGAAAACGAGAAAAGGGTCGAAACAGTCGGAAATAGCAAAGGTATTACCGAAACCCTTGTTTAGGGGCAGTTTAGGATTAGATTATGACGTGCTTGTTTTTAGAATGTGAAACTTTGCAGGGATATCAGGGACCATATGAATGAGTCCCTGTCCAAGTTTAGTAATTTTTTGATAATCCAAGAATATTTGATGAATTTATTACCGTTTGTTAGTGTTTATTTGGGAAAAATACTTACACTACTTGAAAAATTATGAAATTTTGAGGAGAACTTAGGTAATGCACAAAATGATCATATATAAAATTTGGGGTGGTTTTTGGATTTGTATTTATTCGATTTTTAACAGTCGTTTTTGGCTCAAAAAGATAATTTGGCAAAATTGTTAAGTTCTGAAATTTTTTACAGGGTATTTTGGAAGTCATTTGGATCACTCCGAAAATTTATTGAATTTTTCGGAAATCATTTGGTATAGGACGATTTACCGGTTTAAAATGGCATATAAAATGAATTTTTATAAATTAATACATCAGTAAGTATTTCCAGAAATATTTTTATAAATATCTACATATATTAATTAGTAAGTGTATAAATTTTTGTTATTTAACGATAAAAAGATAATTAGTTGTGCTAATTTGAAGGTTAAACAAATTCAATTCTAATAAAAAAATAAAAATCGACATGTTTGTGATTAACGAACCTGTTGGAATATCAGAGCATTAAGAGTGATCAAATATCATATTTTTGAGTTAGTTGAATAAAACCGAACATTTTATGAGAAATCCGGAAAATTCGGATGAATTGTGCGCGTTTTTCTCCAAATCAGACTGAAAAAACGAAAATGAGCCATGTAGCAAATCTAGACTGAATTCGGATGACCCTGCACGTGAAACGATGAAACTGAGCTAAGTTCGATTTTAAACATTAGACATTGAACAACGTCACAATCTAAGAATATTGGCATGTTCTACAGCCCGGTTTAGTATGAAGATAATAATAATAATAATTATTATTATTATAATAATAATAATAATAATAATAATAATAATTATTATTATAATAATAATAAATTAATATTATATAATATTGATTATAGAAATCGAGTGGTAGCAAGCAAAACGAAAAGCAAACTGATACCGTGCTGAGTACATACTACATAGTGAGTTTCATGACCCGTCTTTTAAACTGTTTTACGAACTATTGGGGTGAAAAACATGTTTACATATATTATCTATTTGGAAACGCACTGTCATATGAACTACCTAAGTGCTGACACACGAAATATCCCTATATCAATTGATTATAAACTGTCAAATGTGGATAGTACTATTGATTATATACATGACTCTATATATGACGAATTCAATTGAGTATGGCACGAATGCCAAGGTTCTACTGCAATTGAACAAACTAAATTGAGTATCGCATGATTGCCAAGATTCTATTGCAATTTAACAAACTAAGTTGAGTATGGCACGTATGCCAAGATTCTACTGCAACTGAACAAATTAAATTGATTTGGCACGAATGCCAAGAATCTACTGTAATTATACATGACTATATATTGATGCATGCACACTATGTAGTATTAGACATGGTTATTTGGGACATGTTGTGGGTGGAAAGGGGGCCACAGTGGTTGATTTTGTGTGGGAAATGGACGCACGTAGCACGAACAAACAATCAAGATTTCACTGTAATTTAGCATAATTACATCATAAACATACGAGCATACATATGCACATACAAACATACGGATGTACATATAAACATACAAGCGTACATACATATATACACGCGTACATACAAACTATGATTGTTGTGGTACGCATAACTGATTTCGTTGAAACTCGTAAAACTCACCAACTATTTATAGTTGACCTATTTTAACATGTTTTTCAGGTGTACAGAAAATTGGAGTAGATTGCTTATGTGCTACGAGTTTGGATTGTGATCGATGCTGCATAAATTGATGCAAGTATGCTAGTAAGAAGTAAAGTAGTTAACGAACTAGTTTTGATTTGTATCACCTAGTTTGTAAACGAAGTTGGAACGATGTAATATATTGTAAATTAGTTTGTAATGTTTCTTTATAAACAATGTAGTTGATACCAGAGGTGTCTGTTACATTCACGTTTTACGCTTCTGCAATTGCTAATTGGGGGTGTGACAGAAGTTAACCAGATCCCTATAGTCATTGATAATGAGTCGGTGGAATGTGAATAGTACTATTGATTATATACATGACTCTATATATGACAAACTCAATTGAGTATGGCGTGAATGCCAAGGTTCTACTGCAATTGAATAAATTAAATTGAGTATGACGCGAATGCCAAGATTCTACTGCAATTTAACAAACTAAGTTGAGTATGGCACTTATGCCAAGTTTCTACTACAATTGAATGAACTGAGTTAAGTATGACACTTATGCCAAGGTTCTACTGCAACTGAACGGCGTTACTGGGTTGGCAAGGTGGGTAGGAGAGTGGTGCCTGGGGGTGTTATGGTTTAGAACATGGATTTTGGTTGAGGTGGCGAGTGGGTCCCCCCTTCCTCTCTCTAACCCCCACAACACTTGGTTTAAAAATAAAATGTAGCAAACCAGTAATAAGTTAACATGTTGGATATTGTGATGAGAGAAACAGTTTAGGACAACATGTGACAATAGTTTATATAAAAACATTTTAACTTTTTTTTTATTCGTACGGGGTGACCCAATGTCAAAAGGTCACCGCCAGCTAGCCCAACTCAGCCGTACGAAATCCTTAAGAGCCTCCAAGTTATCTCCAGTTTGGAGAAAACCCACCCACCCGAAGGTCTACCGGTGGTAAAACCCAGACGCCCTCAAGATCGAACTAGAGATCACAAAAATCCCACTTTTCCTTCATTTAATGAATAAGAAGACATAAATGCCCCTCACTTAATTTCAAGAAGCCAAAAATTAGATAGGACAAACAAAAAAACCAAAAATTGGATAGGGTAAACAAAATAGATGAAAACGCTAAGTTGTTTAATTCATAAGGAATTAAGGATGGTCAAAAGAAAAATAAAAATTCAGATGAAAGTGAATTAACATGAACAAAAATACAATTCACTCCTATAAGAAAATGCATGAATGAGCTTACAACTTGGAACCTTAAAAATCACATATACACTTTACACAATAACCTGTTTTAGTTTTAATAGAAAACTTTGATAACCACAAACGCTGGTGAATACATTCATCACCAACGAGATGAATGCTACTTGTCTACAGTCACTATAATGTAGAGATAAAGTCAGTTGGATTGACACTTAAATTCTTGGAATTTACATTTGCTTCTTAAAGCCATTTATTGAGATACTCTCTCAATATGAAAGACAACACTCTCTCATAGTTAAACAACATGAATGGTGGTAGAAAATCTACATATCCATCAATATTGTAAGTATAATATAATGAATCTCTTAAGATTTTTTTTATATTCATTTACAATAGTAACATATATTTCTTTACATATGATCAACGCGTTTATGATTCACACTCGATGAATTTCCAAATATATAATCTTTCATGAATTTTTAAGAATTTAAATATCTCATCAGTATATATTAATTCATATATTATAATTCATACTTATTGAACTTCCAAGAAGTTTAAATTCTTATGAACATATATTAGTTTATATGTTACAATTCACATTTAGTGAATTTCCAAGAATTTTAATTTCTCATTAACATATATTAGTTCATATATATGCTATAATTCACATTTAGTGAATTTCAATGATTTAAATATAATATTCTTGTATTTCATTTTAATACATTCACCACGTTCTTCCATGACCCTCTCATAATGTAGTTATACATTTGATGTCTCATCCTATACTTTAGTCAATGCAATAACTCACAAGTTGTTTCTTCTTGCACTATTCGTTTAAAATTATCCATTTAATTTTAAAATGCTGATTTATTTCGTTGTATAATTGCATGTGTTATCCGAAGATATTGAACACAAACTAACAATACAACCGAACATACAAAATAAAGTGTAAAACACTTTTTAAAAGTAATTCAAACGAATAAAAAGATGACATCTAGATAACAAATCTCAAAGTGTTATTATTTTCAATACCTTCATTGTTCGATCGAAATCATCGCAATGATATCCTTTTATGCCATGACTTGAGGTACTCCCTCAATAGTTCTCTATGAACTCATAAGGATAGGCTCCTCGTTTTATCTTGAAAGTATTTACTTAAACAATCAAAATTTGTCCAAAACAACAACAAGGTGTTAACCAAAAACACCTGATAAATTTTAACATAACTTATGTTCATAAGAACACCAAGTTTTTTATTTTATCGTTTATTCTATAAAATAATTTGTTTCTTTCGAAAAGGTTTAAAACCGTTGGTTTCACATAAGAAATTGTATCTAACACGCATGTTAGACTACTAAAATGTTTAGACAAGCGTTATTTAAAGTTATAAAATAACTCTTTCTAACACACTAATTATTAGAAAAAAATTAAACATTGAGACAAAACATTTTTTAATCTATTTGTTTTTCTATAGTATAGCATGAAACCTTTAGTTCATAAACCTTATTAGCCCAAGAGTCACCTCATTAACACATAGTTAAAGTTTTCATTAACACTTAGTTAAGTCTTCCATTAACACTTAATTAAGGCTATGCTTATTGGTGACTTAATGAGAGGAATCTTAATAGACACACATGGAAGTCTATGTTTGTATTTCACCAAAATGCACCCAATGGATGTCTCCGTGCACTATTTTCTAACACACTCGTTAGAAATAAACGAGTACATAAACCGTTATAAACTTATTGGTTCATATAAAATAAGCCAAATCTAGCACGCTTATTAAGAATTAAATGATTACAAAAATCATTATGAGGCTTATTAGTTTATATAAAATAAACTACTTCTCACACTCGGTTTAAGAAACGAGGCATTTGGACAAACGTTCTAAACCATAATATTCATAACTTGTAAGAATTTCTAGCACGCATGCTAGGAAATGAAACATTGACAAAATGTATTGTTTATAAAATACACCCGGTCTAACATGCACGCTCGAGAATTTAATGTTCACAAAGAACATAGGTTTACACCAATAAACCTGGTCTAACACACAAGTTAGAAAAAATAACGATTGAAAAATCATCTTAAATCGAACGATTGGATCATAAATAATTCGTCTTGTATCATGGTATATGATTTAAGATTGTATCACATCTCTATAAATCCATATACAACAATTTGTACTACATATATATTTTCAAAAACACATATACAAGATTGTTGCAATAATCATGAAATTTTTTTAATATTTTCTGTGAACCCAATATCCTTAGTAAAAAAGGTTTAAGATTGCCTTAACAATATCACGGAACTCTGTTTTAAGATTGTAGGAATATGGGACACTTTTAATATTAAAATTAATACAAATAATAACGATACTCTCGTTATTAACATGAGAAAACAAGTAGTACAAATACCGTAATATAAAATAAAATAAACAATGAAATAACATAACAAATATGTTAAATTGATTCAACTCAAGATCTTCAAATGATCAAGTCTTCAACTTGTTATTCAGCAACATTTTCTTGTAATCTTCTTGACACGAACTTAAAAAATAAAATTTTCGACTTTTACCACATCAACGACTTCTAGTAGTCTCTTTGGCGGCAAGAATTAATGAAACAAAAGTTGACGGTTGAGGCTGAGGCACATGTTCAACACGCTTCCCTTAAAACAGATTCCCCGCCTCTACATAAGACAACGCGTTTGTATCCCAGGGTATAACAGCCGAAGCAGTTAGTACCGCCGGAGATGTCCACGCGCTCGAGGTTATATTGGGGTAATTAAAGTGTAGTGTTAGTACTTATGGAAAAATAATAGAATAAAGAAGTAAATGGATCAAGTAGAGAAACTCATCTCTATAGGTTTGGAAACTCATCTCTAGAGGTTTCCAACATATAAGTCTTTAAAGCTTTCTTTTTCACCAATAACTCTTCTTGCATGCATGCATTTTCCTTTGAATTTTCTAGCTTGTATTTTTTTCTAGCTCCTCTCAAATAAGGCACATAGCCTATTATATATACAAGAGTTAAGGGTGAGTAAAGTCTCACTTAATTATAAATTTAATAATCTAATAAAAACTAATCAATTGTCATAAAAAGGCTCTACTCAAGAGTTTCATGACTATATGAAGAGTTTAATATTAATTATTAAAATTAATCTTCATTCATAATATTCTATTTTTCCAACATTTGCTTTCGAAAACAACCCCGGTTTTCTTACACCAGCTTTGAAATATATTTGTCTAAATAAAAAGTTTTAATAGTTTGAATCTTTCTTCTTCACCAAGTAATGAGACTTCTAGAACTTCATCAATGCAATGCAATTCGGTCTGCAACAGCTGAGTCAAGATCACCAGGACGGTTTGTGGCTAGGGCCAGGACAATGCCCTTTGACTGGTCACCAGTTTGAAACAGGAGTGCATTTTAGGGCACTTCTTTGAGCCTCATATACGTTTTGTTCCACCTTTTAAACAAAATAAAAACACACCAATTTGTGTTAGTTGTATCTATTAAGTTATATGGATCACTAGATTTTATCCCTCGTATTACGGAGGTTATTTTAGATTATTCGTTTTTAATATTTATATATGTATATTTGGATTTTAATTTTATTTATTGTAAGAAAGTTAATAATTAATATACTTGAGATTTGATGATAAAATAGTTTCACAAATAAATGATATGTTATAATCCGGTTTAAAAGCTATCTGGGTTTGGTGATACCCATTACCTGTTTATTTTCTTTATTATAAAATTGTTTCTTAATTATAAATAATATATTTTCTTTAAATAAAATAAGATATTAATTTTTAGTATATCCCAATTTTATAGGATTTTCATATCAAATATTTGATAAGATTAATTTTTAATATAATGAGATGTTATAACCCGTTTAAGAGCTATCTGAGTTTTGTGAGATCTTTACCCGTGAAATCAGGTCAAATGCGTGAGAAACCTTCATTTACACATAAAGCAATCTGATGGCTTAAGAGAATGACTGTTTTATATTTTTCGTTTTTTAATATTTATTTTTTGGATTTTAATTTTCTTTATTGTAGTAAGTTAATAATATACTTAGGGTTTGATGATGAAAGGGTTTCATAAATAAATGATATGTTATAAGCTATCTGGATTTGGTGACCCATGAATCGCTCATGTTTTTCTACTATAAAATTGTTTATTAATTATAAATAATATCTTTTTCTTTTTAAATTGGATATTAAATTTTAGTATATCCCTATTTTTTAGGATTTTCATATCAAATAATTGGTAAGATTAATTTTTAATTTAATGAGATGTTATAACCCGTTTAAGAGCTATCTGGTTTTGATAAGACTCATACCCATGAATTTGGGTTAAATCAATGAGAGGCCTCCATTTAAAAATCAAACAATCTGGTGGCTTCTATAGAAAGGGGAAGAGACCACATCGCGACACGTAGGATTTTAGGATTTTCATTTATATATATTACTAGATTTTATCCCGGTATTACGGGGGTTGTTTTACATTATTCATTTTTAATATTATATATATATATATATATATATATATATATATATATATATTTGGATTTTAATTTTATTTATTGTAAGAAAGCTAATAATTAACATACTTGAGGTTTGATAAAATGGTTTCACAAATAAATGATATGTTATAATCCGGTTTAAAAGATATCTGGGTTTGGTGATACTCATTACCCGTTTATTTTCTTTATTCTAAAATTGCTTCTTAATTATAGATAACTAGTTTTAGAGCCCGTGTAACACACGGGATGATCTGAATAATAAAGTTACAAGTAAAACAAATAATTACATAATGTATATGAAAAATGTATTACATCTATGTTCGTATCTATAATATGTGTACATAAATTGATTTTATTTATATCACAAAGTGACTTTTTATAAATAAACTCAATAAAAAAAGGTATATGGAAAAATATACTTGAGAACGCTCCTATTGAAAATTCATTCTCGGTATCATATATATACTTGAAAGAATTTCGGTTATGAACTAATTTCGAGAAGATTACTTTTCATACAAAAGTAGTTATGACCACTCAGCCTAAATATAGATGGAGCGCTATATTTATTGATAAGTCTATCAATTTACCACACATAGAAGGAAGTGAGAACGTTAAATTGTACCAACGTATGCTCTTCAAGAACCATGCTTATATGTGCTACACTTGAAAAGAATTTTGATAAGTTTGAGGGGGCTTCTCGATTTGTCATAACGACAACATAAAAAGTAACATTTTAACCCATTCAATTTTATGAATATTTTGCTCATTTGAGCATAATTTTGCATAGTTGGGAGGAAAATAGTCCATTTGTCAAATCCCGAATATTTTGATTATTTTCAATAATGCCATTGAAAATAAATCTGAAATCTGAGTCATGTTTAAAATTCTAACTTTCTTTGTTTGACATTTTCGAGTCAGTATTTTGAACCCGTAACAAATTGACCATAAATTTATTTGTATTCTCAAACTTTTAAAAATACTCAGATTTCCCATTTTTGACCCGTAACAAATTTTGAGCCAGATGTAGTTAGCTTGTACCAAACAATCTATTTACCAACTTTTGATCAATAACAATCAAATTTAAGTTTCACAAAAAAACCCAAAACAATCCTTGATAATAAAAAAAACCGAAAAACTGGATCGAATTTTAAGCATATATTTATAATTTAGTGATTAAAAAATCGCTTTGTAAAATATATATAGTTTACTAAATTAACCAAAAAAATAAATGGATAGATTTAAAACATATTTTTAGAAATAATAAGAATAATAATTGTTAAATGGATTGATTTTAAAAAAAATGGATTGAATTTTAAGCATATATTTATAATTTAATGATTAAAAAAATTCCTTTGTAAAATGAAAGTATATTCGAGTTATGTTTTTCTTTACAATCTTCAACAATATACATAGTATAATATGTTAACGATGACATTTGAAATTATATTATTTACAATCTTTAACAAACATGGTTTTTTATTGATTTTTGAATTTCGATAAAGTATATTTTGAAATTTATCGTAACATAATATGTTAATATTTATTTTTATTAATTAAAATATATGGATATAATATAATTAAAATGTGAAAGGAAAGTGAATAATCATTTATCTATAACATATATTAGATTAATTAAGATATTAGTTTAGGAGGGAAAAAATTGTGGGGTTTAACCACAAAGCGACAAGTGTCACAATTATTTTCTTTTATTAGAATAGGTAGATATCTTTTTTTTTTAAATAAAATAAGATATTAATTTTTAGTATATCCCTATTTTATAGGATTATCATATCAAATATTTTATGAGATTATATTTTAATATAATGAGATGTTATAACCCGTTAAAGAGCTATCTGGGTTTGGTGAAACATTTATCCGTGAATTCGGGTCAAATGCGTGAGAAACCTTCATTTACAAATAAAGCAATCTGATGGCTTGAGAGAATGGTTATTTTACATTTTTTGTTTTTTAATATTTATTTTTTTGATTTTAATTTTCTTTATTGTAAGAAAGTTAATAATATACTTAGGGTTTGTTGATGAAAGAGTTTCATAAATAAATGATATGTTATAGCCCGTTTAAAAGCTATCTGGATTTGGTGACCCATGACTCGCTTATGTTTTTTACTATAAGATTGTTTATTAATTATAAATAATATCTTTTTCTTTTTAATTTGGATATTAAATTTTAGTATATCTCTATTTTATATGATTTTTACATCAAATAATTGGTAATATTAATTTTTAATTTAATGAGATGTTATAACTCATTTAAGAGCTATCTGGTTTTGGTAAGACCCATACCCATAAATTTTGGTTAAATCAATGAGAGACCTCCATTTAAAAATTAAGCAATCTGATGGCTTCCATAAAAGGGGGGAGCGGCCATATCGCGATACGTAGGATTTTAGGGTTTTGGTTTATATATATTATTGATTATTGATTGACTATAGATTTCCAATGTATGCACCAAAACACCATACAAAATATCCATGTTTTTCATTTTAAACCTTTGTGAATAATGTCAATTTATTTTATATCGTTCACATATTTTAATTAATTCAAATAAGAATAATTACAAATACACATGAATTTGTAATTTCACACACATAGAATTAAGTTTTATAGAAATACACATGAATTTATATTTAATATAAAATCATTTGCATTAACTTCTTTGTCTTCAATTTAAATAAATAAAACACAAACATCTGTGTTAGTTGTATCAATTAGCTCATTTCCAACATATGCACCAAAACACCAAGATCCATATTTTTCATTTTAACCCTTTTGAATAATGTCGATTTGTTTTATACCCTTCACATATTTAATGTGAACCAAGCTATCAAGTACAAAAGACTTTGGTGTAAGCTTATTCCAAAAAAGTGTTCTTACACCAAAATCTTTGGTGCATACATTGAAGTTCATTAACTTATTGGCACATGCCAACAAGTTAATAAAAAGAATTACTTTTTTTTTCGAACGATAAAAAAAAGAATTACTAACTCGCATAAAAACGCATCTGCTTCATCAATAAAAAGCAAAAGGCCTCTATTAGATTTTTTGGCCCAATCAAATAACTGACGTATTTTTGTAACAGCTTGGGATCCTAACAGTGCAACATCTCCACCAGTCATTACAAAAATATTGTAAATAAAAAAGCTAAAATTGATACCGATTTTTTTGCTAACTCTCGAGCTGCCATTGTTTTCCCGGTTCCTGGTGGACCAGCCATAAAAGAGCATATTCCTAAACGGTGGTTGATGAGCTTTTACATACTGGCTAACTGCTGAATTCTCTTTTGAAGAGATGGATTAATTAAGAATAACTTCACCAAGCGTGTTTCCGTTTTGACTGCTGCATGATAGACCGCGTGAGAAAAAGCCTGACCATGGATATTTTCCTCTACAAGATTTTCTGATTAGTGATGGATGTCCAAACCACCCTACCATCTTCTCTGTGTGTGTGTCCAAATAACTGGTTTTTATAAGTTGCATGAGTGAAATATAATTACAAAAGGGATCAGACTCAAATAGTCAAATGATTGATTAGATTACCGGTCCGGAATAAAAGTCCCAATTCGACAAGGGAAGATTTCAGATTACAAAGATAAAGTAAAATAATATTTTAAACCTGCTTTAACATAAAAACAATCCGATGTGTTTTAAAGTAGTAGTGTTAATTGCAGATACCCATTTCTCTGTTTCTGTCTGTGGGCTAATAGAATGAATCTAATCTAATGGTGAATTGAAGGTTGAAGAAGAAGAAGAAGAATTGATGAGTTAGTTCATTTCAGTTGGTTGTGCTTCTACAAGGCACCCATGGATGGTGGTTTCAGGGTTTATGTAGGAATTCGTTGACGTCCATAGTAGTAAACTACTTATAATTGCATGTGCATGTTTGACCATAATTGCGCTTAATTATTGTTTATTCGTTTCGTGGATGAATGAATAACATGGATGGATGGATGGTGCTTGGAGAGGATGATGGGATGCATGTTATGATACATAATTATTTATTAAATCTGATTCTGATCATGTGTTCTTTCTTTGAGCTTGATTCTGTCTGTCTGATGCAAGTGGTGTTAGAAAATCTGCATCATTCTTTTCCTTCATTCGCTTCCTAATGTTGATGGTTTTGAGTATAATATTTCATCATCATCATCATCATCATCATCATACTCAATATATCCCACCAATAGTAAAGCTATGGTAGGGTCTAAGGAAGGTAAGATGTAGACAGCCTTACCTCTACCCGGTAGGAATAGAGACTGCTTCTGGTGAAACCCCAGCACGATAGTAGTTTTATATCAAACCTTAGAATAGAGACTGCTTCTGGTGAGACCCCAGCACGATAGTAGTTTTGTATCAAACCTTGGACATAAGACGCATAACACTCAACCATAGGCACACCAGTCGATTGGTGCATGTACCCTTATCTTTCGGCCATCAACGCCACCACATGATGCCTGATTAACCTTCCGCCACTTTCAGTATAATATTTCATCATTCATTTTGGGTGGCTCCAGCAACACCAACACTTAATATTTGCAAAACAAAACAACAGGGACGAAAGGATCTAAAACATACAGCAAGCACATCATACCATACCATGCCATACATAAATTAACTTCCTCATTCTCACAAATAAATGTTATCATTGCCCCTAATCATCCACCTCCACCTCCTTTCAAAACTGCTGCAATTTCAGAGCTATACATTATTAAGATCAATCAAGCACATGAAATCAAAGGCTTGGCTGGCTTACTCATGAATGAAAACAAAACAGATATGGATGTTGAAACCAATATCAACAAGTTGACCTCTGTTGCAACACCAGATCATCAGCAGAGTAGTAATCTGCTATGAGCCGGTACATGTATGATGGATTATGCCCTCCCCTGCAAACAAACAAACAGAATTTAATGAACAATGCAATACTGCACACACATATATATATGGAAGAATTTCATATACACCCTACAAACTTGAAAGATACCAAATTCATTAAAACACTTTATTAAATGACCATTTTACACCTGTCAAAAAGTTCTAATTTATGCCAATCTTTAACTTCAAAATTTGTTATTTATCCATTTTTAGCTTAAATATTTTCATTTATAACAAAAACAAACACAAGTCGGTAAACAGATGCAATGAACCGATGCAATAATATGCTTTAATGCGATAATATAATAATGCGCCAAGCACATGAAGACAGAGACAGATATGATTACGGTTGGTTTGACTATCTGGTTCAAGTTAGATTGCTTATCATGCGATTATACCTCGCTCGTTTATCTACCGATACAAAAAAAAGAAACAACGATTCAGTTCGTTAGCTTATCGTCATCATCAAAATCCAAATAAAATATAGGGTTTAAACAAACATAATGAAAAGGAGGGTAGAATGGTCTTTAAATAATAATAATTTATTAAATTTGGTATATATGATATATTTAGTTTTGGTTGGGTATATATGAAACTAAACCTGTAAATATATAGAGACAAGTGAGCTTACGTGTCAGTAATAAATAGGCTGACGAGCTTTGGCGGCACATAATCAAAAGCAGGGTTAACAACATGAAGAAGCGGGGACCCGGTTCCCGTGCCAAAATCCATGCAATCTGAAAACTCGCCGAAGTCCAGTAACTCAGATGGAGACTTGAGCTCATTCAGCAACACCTCTGGGTTATGAGGATACAAAGGACATAACTGTCATTTGCCCAAAAACAACAATCACTACAAAAACTAGGCCTTCAGCATACCGAAAGAGGTTGTACAAAATCATACTAGTTATGTGCTGGGAGTATTATTACCTTGTGAATGCCTGCGAGAACAACAAAAGGGACAGCGTGCCTTTGAGCCGCTAGCGCAACCATATTTAACCCGACTGGAGCTATCACACCGCCATTTGCCATGACAGCATGGGCCCCAACAATCACCTACCATCATAACATTCTAAAATGTAACTAAAACAAAAGAAAGCAAAGCAGTTAAGTTGATGATGCAAGAAGTTAAAACGCATACCATGTTTACACGTGAAATCATGGCAAATACAGCAGAATCAGTAATTACTGTTGTCTGCAGTCCTCTAGCAACTAGTTCCTTTGCAAGAGTATGCCCTTGATATCTGTACAACCATCACTCGTTTAATTGCTTTTAAGCTTGTAAAAAGAAAAAAGAAAAGAAGAATATAACATCTCTTAATCAAACCTTGGAGCACCCTCTGCTACAAAAACCCTAAACGATCTTTTTCTTTTCCTTAGCAGCGCAAAGAAATTCAATTACAGTTCCCGAACTGCCTAACGTTAATATAACCTCACTGCAGATAATTATAAAAGCTACTTACTAGTTAACAAACATGTCTAGTTATAAAAAAAAATAATGAAGGGATGGAAAGAATACTTATGATGAATATGCTCGACAGCCTGCTCAGCTATCAGTTCATGACAGGTGGCAATATCTTGAATAAGCTCGTTGACAGCCTCAATCACATTATGCTTTAGCTTTCGACTCCTTGAGTTTTTATCAGTAGCCGCATGCAGAGCGTATTAGAAATTACAATAAGTCATAAGATTTAAGTTTGTAGAAATAGTGGAGAGGTAATTAACTAAGCTAACATTTAGTCTTGTCTTCCGAATCACCAGCAGAAGACGAAGAGTGGTGAAGAGCTGCTGCTGCTGCTGCAGAGTGGGGTGGAACGTCTTCTAGAAGAGTCTGCAAGGAAGGAGGCCTGAGCGGCGGCTGACACAAGTGGATTGTCTTCTTCTTCTTCTTCATCATCACTCAAGCCTTGCAAGATCAAGCCGCCAATTGAAGCGGTTGTTAGTGAAACATCTTCCTCTCTAATGACATGTAGCACGCGCCTCACAATATTTCCAACAGCAACCTCTGCAGTTACACAAGTGAAGTGACTAAAGAGCACTTGATTCTCCTAACTTAAATATATATCCCCTCCAGGCCAATCAAAGTTAAAAGTATTAAAGCATACCCAAGTATAATTATAATAAGATGATCATTATTATTATGATTAATTAAGAAGCTGTACCTAACCGAGGGGATTCGCTTTGGTGAGTTGTTCTCCGATGGCATGAATAAGAGCCCCGGCTTGATTAAGATTGGGAAGCCTCTGCTGGGAAATGACGGAGCGGGCGGTGAGTTTAGCAGCGGTCTTTGAGCCCTCAATCTTACGTTTTCGAAGGTTGTTTAAGAAATCAGTAACTAGGGCATGATGATGATGAAGATTCTATCAATAAACCTGGTTCGGATACGAATATCTGAAGATTCTAGTGTAAGTTATCCGGTCACAAATGCAAGTATAATTTCAATTTCAATCAACAATTTGTAACATATACTTACCACCGCCGAATACTCAGATGAGGAGGGAGGAGTGGTCGTCGAATACTTACCACCGTGAATTAAATTTAATAGTTCGGATTCGGAGTTTCGAATTCGGATTTTTACGAAAACCTCTAAATTTATCAAGAATGAAGAAGAGGAGGAGAAGGGGAGGACGATACAGTTCCTTGTTATAACTTCCCTCCTTTATGTTTTAACGTGTTTTCAAAATACATCCTTTCGCAAAAGAAATGACATAAAATAATTCATGTTTCAAATTCTTTGCATGTTACGTCCTTTAGTACTAACTCAGTTAAAATTTTTTTGTTTAATCCGGTCATGTGCCTTGCACATGAGGGTAGGTTTGTAATTTTATAAATAAGGTAATAATAAAAATTAAAAAATTAAAAACATATTAAAATCACTCACCCCCCCCCTCTCTCGTCCTCCATCTCCAACCAAATAACCACCACCACCACCTGTCGTAACAACCCACCCCAAACCCCCTCTCCTCACCAACACCGTCGTCACCACCACCACTACGGCTGTCACCGTCAACACCGTTGAATGTGTAAAATCGGGATGATATGGTTAGGGTTTATAATTTGGGTGTTATGGTTAGGGTTAGGGTTTGTGCCGTCGGAGGATGTGGGCTGCTGAAGTCTTTGTCGTAGTCAAATTCCGGTAGGTAGAATTCCAATGGCGGCGACGGTGGAGGCGGTGGTGATTGAGGCTTTTTGACAATTTCCGGCGGATTTGAGTTAACAAAAGTGGAAGCCCCAAATTTGTGTTTTCAAGTGGCAATCGTGGTTCAAAACAGGTGACGGCGACAGCGGGTTTTTGGGCGAAATCCATAGTGTGTACAAAGAGGAGAGAATTAGAAAGAGTGTTTCGGGATAGGGAATGGCAGTGCTTTGTTATCGTAAAAAAAAACCGAGGAGTTCGTTGGTTGGACGGTGGTGGTTAGCGAGTGGTAGTGGCGGTGGTCTATAGTAAGTGGTGGTAGAAAGATGGATTGAAGAAGGGATATATATATATATATATATATATATATATATATATATATATATAGAGAGAGAGAGAGAGAGAGAAAGAGAGAGTTTTAATTGTGTAAATATCTTTATGTTTTATTTTTAATAATTATTAAATATATATATAAATTTACGAAACTACCCTCATGTGCAAAAGGACGTAACGTGATAGAGTTTTTAAGCATAAAGGATGTTTTCTGTAATTTCTTTCGCCAAAGAACGTCCAATGAAAAAACGTGCAAACATAAATGGCTACTTTTGTTGTTTTGTCAATTATTAACGGAGATGGATAAAATAAGTTTTATTTTAAAGACCAGCTTTATTTATTTAGTTTAACAGCGGGCTTCTGACACACCCGATCATCTCAGTTTCATCCTTGGGAGGAAACCCAACCATAAATGAGAAAATGCACTAGCCCAACTTAAGGCGTCTATCTTTATCTCAAGTGAGACTTGATCCCAAAGCCAGATTAATCCAGTTTAATCGCTAGTCTCTGTCCCACGACCTAACTAGCACCTACCAAGTTCTGAAACACCAAGTATAATAATAACATAAAGATATTACAAGACTACTCCCATTGATGAATTAGTTGGGTTGTGACACTATTTAAAAAAAATCATAAAACCTAGCCGAACAGATTGCCACCACAACCTAGTTTGCTCACTACCATCATGGCCACATGTCACTAAAGAATTGGTTCGCATTTTAATTTGTTTATTTTTTCTTTTCATACTAATTAATTTTAACACTAAAAATGTTTTTCCTCAATAACTTTTAGTAAATAAGTTTTTAAAAAAATCTAAAAATACAGTTTTGTTTACTTTTTTTTAACATGTCGGTATAAATTTTATTAAAAAACTTTAGATTGCAAAAATATATATATTTATATAATAAGTGTGTTTGGTGAATATAAATATTTTTTTTAAAATATTTTTAAATTAATTATATGTTGGTTTTTTTTAAATAAAGAAATTATTTTTTATATTTCTAAACACTTTTAATAAAAAAACAACAATTAGTAATAAAAAACAATTATAAGTTATATTTATTCAATAAAAAATAGTGAAGTTTGGGTTGCTAATGAGTATGAAAAGTTTGGTTTTGTTAGATTGGGTTGGTGGAAGAGAGAGAAATTAATTTTATAATAAAGATTGGGTTGGGTTGGTTTGTGAATGAGAATGGTCTAATAAAATTATTATTAAGAAGCTCTAACAACTAACTGGCGGGATTAGCTTTGGTGAGTTGTTCTTCGATAGCCTTAACTACATGAATAAGAGCCCCGACTAGAATAACATTGGGAAGCCTCTACTGAGAAATCAGCGACCGCAAATGCTCAGCCGTCAGTTTAGCAGTGGTCTTTGACCCCCCTCAATCTTACGTTTTTTAAGACTATTTAAGAAATCATTAACCAGGGCATGAGTGTCTGGCATGATGATTCCTTTATTGCATTGTACTACACTGCATTGCGTATCTATCAATAAACCTATCTGATTAATATTAAACTAATAGATTATGAAGCAGCAACAACAGATGAAAATTAGGTCAACGAAGTGAAGGAGGAGGACAAGGGTAGGACGATGCAATTCCTTATATAACTTCCCTTTAACTTATTATTAACGGGGATGCATTAAATAAGTTTTAATTTGAAGACCAACTTTATTTATTTAGTTTAACTGTGACATTCGTAACAAAACCACGTATACCTTAGTATTTATATATCGAATAAATGATTAATCATTTATTGCGTAATGAACAAACAGATAACCAAATGAGATTGGTTATGACCCGGATATCTTGGGGCATCTATAAGTGATGTACGTATATTAGAAACTAACATATTGATATTATGACCATTGTACATAGCAAGCCAGTTAAACAAAAAGATACTCGTTTAACAATACGCTATGATTTTAAACGCGAAAGCTAGTTCCAAAACAAGCATTGTATCATCCGCCAAGCCTAAAAAGACTTACAAAACACTTATTCGAGATGTTTTAAGCGATCCATGAAAATATATTGGATTTTTACAACCAAATAGCATGTTTTTTTTAATTTACAAAAAAAAAATTGGCCGAAAACACTCATTTTCGCGCTGATTGCCGCACCCGATCTATTTTTCTTGCAAAAAACCAGGCCCGAAATAAATTTGGACCCGAGATTTCACGTACGGCATGCAAAACAAGGTGAAATAAGCCAAGGTGGGGCCAAAAAGGACCCCCATATAGGGTGGCCGCAAGTCGTGGTGACCCACCTCCCCTTTTATTTTTTGTGTATTAAAGTCTCCAAAACACATCCCAAACCAAAATATCTTGACCTAGCATGTCACACCCAACCTACGGCGGAAATACCGAGCTATAACTGATTGTACAGTAGCTCACAAGACACTAACAATGGTATAGTGACAATAACTAATTATTAAATTTTAAAATAGCCAAAGTACATCACAATATTTAAATAAACATTATCCAGATAAACCATAACAAATAAATTTCAAGATAATATTCGTTGATATCCTAACGGTATCATCTACTTGCTTCAACTTCGTTCATCCAATATAGGTACCTTCAACATGCGTAAAATGTATATATTTCGTCAACACAACGGTTGTGAGAAAAACATAAGTTTTCATGTATACATGATATTAAATAACAATTCAATGCGGATGCGGTAACTACAACAATTAATTGAAATAATAACAAATAAAATCCGTTCATCATGACACTAAGTCAAGCTACTAAGATGGGTGTATGATCATACCAATGAGGATGAGGATGAGGTTCACCATAACAATAAATAAACACCTTGACAAATAAGCATATAACAAATAACGAGCATTACACATAAACGCATTAATATGAATTGTGATTGAGGACTCATTAATGCAAAATAAAGTAATTTGTGGTACACATGTTACCCTAAAAATAAAAAGGAAAAAGGGGTATGAATTACTCACCTTGAAATATAGATCCTTACTAGAAAAAAATTTAAACAAGTTGGTTAGTTCCGCGAAGATTTCCGACTATTTTGCCTGTAATTAAATTTACAAACAATATAAATAATCTAACGAATATAAACTAATAACAAAATATGACATAACGGATTTTGGGATTGATAGGGTTTTAAATAAATGAAAATCATAAAATTATTGTTAGTTTAATTATTATTATTATTATTATTATTATTAAGTTTTAAGCATTTAAAAGCAAAAATAATAAATATCAAACAAAATCGGGCCTGGGAAATTCGAACCCGCGCCCCAGGCCGGTTCGTGACATAAAATACAAGTGTTGGTCATCAGGCCAGCTTCTCAGTTTGTTTATATGATAGAAACTTAAATAAATGAACAGGTTATGCTAAAAACCCCAATTTTGATAAGAACCCTAATTTGATTTTAATCCCAATTGAGGATCAATAGCCCTTCGTCAATAGAAATTGATTGAGGGCTTTTAATCCTTGTTTACATCCGACAAAACCCACACTTCATTTACCTAAAACGAATACGAATTGATAGCAAATGATGAGTTAGGGTTTCGGCCAATACATGAACTCAATCTTAGTCTTAAACTGATTTAAGGATGAAATTGACTTGGGGGATATGTTAGCGCTACTGAGAGGGTTGTATGGTTTCGTTTAATTGCGTTATGGATGTGTATATATAGCGTAACAAGGACGAAATACCCGTGGTTTGATAAGATTGAAAATTTGAATCAATCATGTCACACCCCAACCTAAGGCGGAAATACCGGGGCGTGATCCGATTGCTCACAGCTCGAAGATACTATCATAATATAAATGTAACAATATCTATTTAATTATTTAATTTCAAATGTGCACACAATATTCAAATACAAAAAAAAAATTCATATATATATATATCATATATATATATGTTTAAGTTTAGGAGAGAAGTCAAGTTATTGTGAGAAGTGTGATAAGTCTATTCAGCCAATCAGATTTTTAGTTTTTTTATTTTCTTTTATTTAAATATGGGGGCAGTATAGTAAATGAACAAATGTAATATATATAGAAACTACTTAATTATTTACATGTTTATATATTAACATTATATTTGACATATAATTATTTAATTATTAACGTAATATTGACCATATCCAGAAATCAAAACCAAATCATATTGAAGATAATCACCCCTCAGTTCTTGTTGTTATCCACATAAAAAACAATCAAATCTTTAATTCAAACACAATCATCCTACACTAAGAATCGTACAAATTCTCTGATCGATTGTATTGAACTCAATCTTCATTCACCACCATTTATCATCAAAGAATGTCTTCACTAAACCTATTTTTAGGCGCTGATTGAAATGGTAAGTATTCACAATACCAATACATTTATCTACACTCAACTACATTTAAGTTTTTTGGTATCACAATACCAATACATTTACCTACACTCAACTACACATGCTACACTTTTTACCATACACATCCTACACTACAGATACAATACACAAAATTAAATACACATCCTACACTATCATACATTGTCATATGCCATACAATAATAGTCCACATCCTACACTACAGATACGGTACACGAAATTACATACACATCCTACACTACATATACAATACACAAAATTACATGCACATCCTACACTACCATACACTATCACACAATAAGAGTTCACATCCTACACTACAAATCATACACATTTTTTTAAATATCCTACATTGCTACACACTAAATATTTTTTCCAAACACTAGCACATTTGATAAACATAAACATGAGAATCTGGAAAGTTTTTTAATTATTGAAACTACAACTAAAAAAACAAGTGTAGGTTTATCATGTAAATGTAGGACATTTAAAAAAATGTTGGATTTTTTTCCCGTGATGCAGTGTACAAGTTCAACCAAAACAATATAAATTTTCAACTTTCATATATTATACTAATTTTATATAAATGCATTTTTGGCAACTAAGATGACAAAAGCATGATCAAAGGAATTCTCTTAGACAAAAAGTGGGTTTCTATATTTATCATAAGAAGAAAATTACAAGACTATCCTTTTTTTTATTAAAAATCATTAAAAGTAGTTACCATTAATTACAAAAATGCCATAACCAATGTATGCCATAGATCATTTTTAATCAACGGTTAGAATTCACTTCTCACAATAAAATGATTTCTCTCCTGAACCATCCCATATATATATATATATATATATATATATATATATAACAAGTTAAATTCATATTTGTCTTCAATAAACCCTTAGGTCTTTCTAAGTGTCCAAATTTCAACTCAAGTAACCTGCAAATGCGTAGAAAACAGAGTTTGTCAACAACAAATGTTGAGTGAGTTTACCACCAGTTTTGCAATAAAATAATGTTAATATAGTAAATAAGAAAAATAAGCAAAACGTAATAAATGCGGTAATGAAATCAAATCATAAGCAAATAAGTTGTCGATTAAACCATTGCCAAGCGAATCGGGCGCCGGTAATCAACCATGAGTAAATAATGATAATAAGAATAAGACCGTTGCCAAGCGAATTGAACGTTGGTCAATAAGAACCCTTCACAAGGGGATATGTCAAACGAATGCACATAAACAAGTAAGCAGTAGTTTTCTTGAAAACCAACTAATTCAATCATAGGCATTGATCAACCCTAATCAATGGTTTTAGTCAATGGCATTTTGGTAATTCTTCTAAAAGGAAAGGATTAAAATTAAACATGTAAGGCTTTTTTCTATTTGAACGGCATCCCTAAGGGTATTATGGGTAGAACATAAATTCTATCTTAGAGGCCACCAGTAATCACACTCAACAAAATACCTGTAATTTCTCGATTTCATCTCTACCATTTATTTTGTATCTATTCCCATCAGAAAGGTTTTATGTAACATTTAGAAAACAAACATAAATCATAATACGTAAAAGATAAATAGCACCCTATAATAATTATAATTATGGATATGTATTTGCAACTTCTTCTATAACTTTAACTTGCATAAATGTATCTTGCAATAATGCTTAAACGTATATAATAATAATAATAATAATATATAAATAAAAATTTACACGTACTGTATCAATGCATTAGTAGGCTTTTAATGGGTGTATATATATGTATCCCTCTCATTGTATCAAACTATACATATGTAATCTTAATCTAGAAAAAAAAAATCACAGAAAAATAATTAAGATTTAGATATGTAATCGTATCAAGCTACTCATATGTAACCTGAATTTAGACAAAATAAAAATGAAGAAAAATAATTAAGATACATATATGTAATCATATCAAGCTACGCATATGTAACTTTAAACTAAAACAAAAAAATGGAGAAAAAGAATTAAGATACATATATCTAATCGTATCAAACTACGTATATGCAACTTTAAACTAAACAAAAAAAATGGAGAAAAAAAATTAAGATGCAATATGTAATCGATTAAATTTTAGCATATTTTTGCAACATAAAAAACAAATTATTAGGTATCACAAAACATAACAAAAATCATATCTTGTTACAACAAGAAACAATTCACAGCCTTTGACTTTCGAACATAAATAATATCATCTTGTTACAACACAAAATAATTCCCTATCTTTATAAAAAAAGTACCAGTAGCCCAAAACCATTTCCTGCCTTTGACTTCCGAACTTAAAGCTTTGATATTTGGTTTTCTTGTAGCCACTCGTCTTTGACTTATATGGGTTCCATTGCCTTCCCACAATTTGCATACCTAGTATGTCGAATCAGAAAAACCATTTTAGCCTACCTAGTATTATGTAACCTGAAAACTATAGGAGACCAGGATTAAATAAACCTGATAATATTATGTACTCAGGAAATATATATTCGAATAACAACCAACAACAATGACGATGTTGATGGACGGTCAATTTAGTTTTTATGCAAATAACAAATTAAAAAAGTTGTGCTTTTGATCTTCAGTGAGATGTGAAATTAGTTTGAAATCAAAGAAATGAATATATACGTGAAGAATGAAATTAAATGAAATGGAATCAATATAGATCTTCTGCAAATATTTTGACAAACCATTAAACTAACAAAGAGATAAACTGGGGATTTACATATAAATGAATTGAAAATACATATCTTACAAGTTCCTAAAACACCCTTGTAGGTAATTTAAAAAATAAAAAAGAGAGTTTTATGAGTTCTCATAGTTTTTAAGTTGATAAGTGGTTTTCATTTGAACCATCATCTCTCTCTCTCTCTATATATATAGTATTGTAACAACCTCAAAAATAGGGCTAGAAAAATTATCTTTTAAAACAAAAACTTATCATTAGATGTCTAGTGTGGTGTTAGTCGAATAGCCAAAGCGGATTGTATGTCGATGAGCTTGGCCTAAACCATAGAGATTATGCCTAATGGGCTCAACCCAATAACTTTGTAGAACCTGATAGATAGGGATAAGCCCAATAATAATACCACGCTTTATAAAATGGCTCGGCCCAAATTAAACAAACAAAACCTAGAGTGGCTTAACCCGAACGAACCTGAAAGCTTCAAGAATTATACGAACCATCCAATGACTATTTAATTTTACTGGGTATAAAATCAATCAATAAATAAAGAAATAACTCAAACATCATACAATTTCTTACAATACCATCCGGTCACCGAACCAAATGGAGCGAGAAACGATATGTGACAAGCTAGACATTATCTAAATTACATAGCACTATGTTTTTATATAAAAACCATTATCTATCCAATTTATATAAGATAATCAGTGAAGCTTATAAAAGTAACAAATTAATAATATAACATAAGATATATTATATCTCCAAATATATAAACCAGATTTCCAGCCCCAATCAAAACCATCGCCCCTGCCTCCAATCACCAGCGAAGACAGGCCATGCCCCCTCTCATCTTCGACCTCAGCTCAGCCTACTCCCAATCAGGGTTCATGCAGTTTTCTTCACTCAATGTTCTGCAACTTGATTTACCCCTTAATAAACCCTTTTAATTTCAATCATCATACTCAATAACTCCCATTTGCAAACCACTTGAAGAACCGAAGCTACCATCTACAATCAAGAATTCTGCCCAAACCCATTCTCTTTCTGCTTCAATTGATCATTAGGACCAGCAAGCCTAAACCCGTGTTCAATCGATCAAGGTATCTGTCATTATGTATTTATTTTTTATTTTCGTTTAAGACCCATGTGATCTATTAAATGACCAGCCCTATACTTGAAAATCATGCTCATGAATTCGCCATAAACTCATTCCAGAGCTCTAACTCATTACCAGCTATAAACTGATTTTTACGAGCCTAAAAACTTAACTGAAAACACAGTTTTAAACCAAACGAACGTGATATAAACTAAACCACTTAATCTTATTAAACTTACCATAACATATAAAGTATATTACCTGTTTTGATATCCAAACATATGGGCAGAAGTAATGGGGAAACCGTGTTCGAACTAAAACTACCTTACTTGCCAAATTCACGTGAAAACCGATTTGAAGTTTATAATATCATTTGAAGTCCTTAAAAATGTCCAATATAAACTTTTAATGATAGTGTAAACACCTTTGAGTTTAACCTGTTAAACCGACCCTTTGGTAACTCGTTTAACTAAGAAACAATAGCTGCAGCCTAGATGATATTATGACATATTTTTGCAGCCCTAAATATATTGTTTTAAAGATATATAATCTGAAACAAAACTATTTTACTTGAATTATCGTTTTTAAAACCGAATTATTTTCTAAACGGGCTAAAACCGGGGCCTTACTCGCAAGAGCAGCCATGAATACATATTTAAAACCTAAGAAATGTTAAAACAACTTATTTTAATGTATTACAACAGGTCCTAAAATGTTTGATAACCAAAATTGAGTTTTGTTAAAAATATAGAATAAATGTGATAGCGGGCCTAAACCGAACTGAACCGAAACCACTGTTTGGGTTCCCTACACCCTAATATCAATATAAAACTTTTAATAAGTCATTGTTATGTAATATAACTGGTCCTAAACTGTTTTGTGGTGAGGAATCATATTTTAATCAATAAACGTTGCTAAGGGCATTCTTGGAATAAAAATATGACGGACATAAAACTAAAACTACGAAACAGAAAATATTGGTTTTGAAACAGAAAGTTTTAAGTTAAACCATGTTTATTTTAATCCTTGAACTTGGTATAAATCAGCCCCGAAAGATGCCTATAAACCGTGTGCTAAAAAGCATCCGAACCGGCGCTTTGGTAATCCGTTTTGATAAGAAACAAGCCGTGCAACCGAAGTAATAATATGATATCTTTTTTTGGCAGCCCTAAACATTTTATTTTACTGATATAATCTGACCCGTAACCATTTTGCATGAATCATCGCTTTTAAAAATTGAACTAGAACCCAAACGAGCCAAAACCGGACACGCTAGCAAAACTGCAGCTATGAGCACTTTTCAAAACCCATGAAATGCCAAAACAACCTATATTTATTTATGTTAACTGACCCTAACATGTTTGGTGACTAAAAGTAAGCTTTTGTTAAAAACATGATGAAAGGGCATTTTCGGAAACGAGTTTTCTCAAATTCTGAAAGTGTAAAAAAATAAGTTTTAAAACAGAAACTTACAAGTTAAAATACCTCATTATAAGTTATAAAATGTCTAAGGATAAGCGGATTTAAAAGAAATGGCCCTTTTACAAGCTTTAAAGCATTGTTTCGTTTAGAACCGAACGGGCTGACTTTTTAAGACCAAAATGGTTTAAAAATATAAAATGTATATTTTCCATAAATTTATTTAAAATACCTTATTACACCAGTATAAAACATTTTTGATAGATACGACACCACTTTTGTCAAGAATGCCCGTTTAAACGCAAGTCACGATTAAACCGACGTAAACTGAACAAGTATTTTGAAAAATATAAAGTTATGAAGTTTCTGATTTTTAATAACAACTATGAGCCAATAAAATCATAATTTGAGTGTTTACTTATTTTACAAAAATATCTAAGTCTTAAACTTGGTTTTCGCCAAAATAAACGTTAAACGAAGGTACGAGGACTAAAACCGTACCACCCCAAAATTTCTGAAACATCATACATGAATATAACTCAATTTTGTAATATATATATCTCTGGAAAAAGAGAAGTTTCATTACAAAAGTATCCGTTTACTTAACTATTCTTTCAAAAAGTTTCGTTAAAAAATGACAATACCGGTAATAACCGGTATTGTTAACTTTTGTAAACCCATGACCTGATGTTTCAAACAAAGATCATTATGCTACTGATATAAATATACTAAATAGCTTCTATGATCATATGATGGCCCGGAACCTAACCGAAAGCCCGAACTTTCCAAAAATGGAAACTTTATCGAAACCCGACAAGTAAACCAAGGTAACTAAAACTCTCAAGAGTTAAACTATAATGCTTATACAACAACACCAATATTGTAAAATTATTTAAGTGTAAACTTTCCATAAATGGGAACTTTATTCACCGGGAACCAAACACATGGGTTGACAATTAGAATTAACTAGTACACGATACCTGTAATGAATTTTACATTGTTGTCCAGTTACTTATTGTTGATTGATATATATATATATATATATATAATAGGCGTACTTGGTGGTTCCTAGCGTAGCTGTAAGCTCATAGATTGTCTTTCATTTACACATATTGCATATGGACTGAGGTGAGTTTCGTGCTGTCCTTTTTACTTAAACTTTTTGGACTGGATACATGCTTTTTACTTATGGTGTGATGTTTATCAAGACTTTTTTTCTGCCATATTTTTTGTCCCGCTTTAAACTACACAATCATTAACTCAAAGAGTAAGCCTATGGCTCGTATGGATAGTACTATTTGGGAGACCCCCACGCACAGTGACCCTATGTCGGGTAAACCACACTGAGGTTTGCGGACCGTTGCGGCATATGACCTAACGTTTGGATTATTGCTTGGCAGAGTGATAATCGGGGATGGGTGTCGTTCGGTTGTAAGTCGAGGGGAGGCTAATGATCGAATGCAGGATTGATTGTGGACTTGATTGATGTGCACCATGCTTTATACTTACATACACGCAAACTTGCGCGCTATTATAAATTAACTCTTTTATGTGTATGCGAGCTAAACTCACGAACTCACCAACTTTTTAGTTAACACTTTTTAGCATGTATTCAGGTCAAGTACTATGTGGATAGCAATTTGGATTAGCAATGTAATGAGAATGCCTAAGGATAGAGGCGTATGCCGAACATGAACAATGAAGATTAGATGCCAAGAAGATTAGTAGAACCTAACACAGGATTGCAGCAGTGTCAGAGATGAGATAGTTGTGTAGTTGCACCTTGTCTTAAATACGTATTGAACAAGTTGTAACTTATTTTAATAATAATATTCCGCTGCTTACATTTGGTACCAATTTGTCCATGAAACTCATAGGCCCCATGGTAGGGTGTGACAAGTATGATATACATATATGTCCCCAAAAAGTTTTGAAAATTTAGTAAAATAGGGGAATGATAAAAGTCACCTTAGATTAAAGGCAAGTGATTAATAATTAAGATAAACGAACTAAAGATTAAGTGAGTCGTCCACTACGCGTCGAACGAAATTAATGATCAGAACCTGAAACTTTGAGATATGATAATATAAGTAAAAACGAACTTAATTCCGCTGGAATCAATCCAAACGGACGTCTATAACTCAGGTTATGTTATATTTAAGATTTAAGCGAGCTGGTACTGACCAGAATTCGAACTGCGAGTCGGAAGTCGGGTTTCAGTCAGTAGCCTTAAAATTTTGTTACGAGAAATAAAGTCTTCTGGACTGAATGTTGAATCAGAGCAGAAGTATGAGAAAACGTTGAGTCAAACTTGTTGATTGTTTTGCCCTTTAACGAGTTTTAAATGAATGGGCCAGTCAACACCCTTCAACCACCGAAATTGATTGAATTTTATTGACTAGGGAATATATATGAATGATTCCTATGTTTAAAACTTACTCGGAAAGTGAAAGGATCAAGAGAAACGAAGAGTCAAAGATCCGAAAGCAAGCAAAGTCAACCGAATAAGCGTGTATCTTCAACAATAAAACTGAAGAGAATGATGAAGGCCAGAGGATGTGACGGCTAAGAAGGCTCCTCTAGGGTTTAGGGTTGATTGTTGCAGAGAAATAATGATATGTTTATATATGATTCACTAAATCGAACTAAACATGGTTACTTACTTGTTTAAGAAACCGAATAAGCATTTAATGATCAAATCAATGTTATAAGCTGTAAACATCGTTCTTGATCAAGGGGTTATGTATATGGACATGTATTTTAGTTATATTAGTTTTCTTGGGGCTTAATTCACTCGATTACGTCCTAAACTAAGCGATTTCGGGCAAAAAACGAACTTGGAAACATATAACAACAAAACGAATATGTGCAGACCACCCATAGCGCCGCGTGGCCACCATGGGTGGCTGCCACCTCACGACGCTCCGGGGAGGGGCAGGAGGAATTTTGGTTTTGGTCAAATTTGGTCCCTATAGTTCTTAAAATGATTAAATACTGATTATAATTTAAGGTAAATCAAGAAATAACAACTATAATGAACCTAAGGGATATAAAGTGAAAATATTTTAAGGGATACTTATAATTACTTGATATTACTAATAATAAGGATCCGAATAAATTCTCGGATTATGTTAAACATAAATGAATACGGGTTTAAAAAATCCAAGATGTTACAAATCATCTAATATATCTTAAGGTAAACGATGATTTTAAACGTGTTTTTGATAGATAATGATGAAAGAATGTTCTAGAAATCTTAAATTTGAATCCTAGCTTGAATTGGATAAATATTTGAAGATAAAATGATTAAAACGGGCTAAACAAGTGCATAAACGAACTGAACCAGTCGTTAAACGAACCAGATGATGCAAACCGGGTTAAATGAACCAAACACGAACCAACTGAATTGCTGCAATTTATACATATGTTTATAATTGCTATAACTTGATTTTTAACATGCGTAAACGATGTAACACAAAGTGTACATCTTATTGCATTGAATTATCCTCATATTTATGCCGAACTCCATGTAAATTCATTGTTTTAGGTATTTATTTGAATTATTTGTGAATTTGCAAGTCCGGGCGCCATCCGACAAAGAAAACATGAAAAGAGGGCGTTTCAAGGACAAAATACAGCATTCTGCCAGACATGCACGGCCATGCCATCCTGTGCAAGGCCGTGCCACTCGGGAATTTCACCAGTGCAATCCAGTGCAGAATCTAATGTCGAGAAAATTCAAAATGGCCAGCCCGTGCAAGTGCAAGCCCGTGCCAGAACAGAAAAACCTAAATTTTTGGTCAGATTAAAGCAAGGGGTTGACTTTCCACATTTAGGCACGGCCGTGCAAGCCCGTGCCAGACGTCCAGACAGCATAAATACACCTCCATTATCTCCATTTTGAGTGTGGAGCCTTATGGAAATTCTCTGAATTTGCTGGAAAATTATTGTGTGTGTGCTAGAGAGAATTCAAGGCTTCCATCTTTGTGTGATCATCCTTTCAAGTAGCAATCATCATTCATTTTAGTTTGCAATATTTTGTTCTTGACAATGATTTGTAAGATTACTTTGATTTTGATTGTCGTATCAAGCCTTATGGGCTAAATACTCTTGTTACTTAGATTATGTTGACACTTTTGTTTACGTGATATTTATCTATGCATGATTTTGGCAAGTTGGTGTTCTTCAAGTTTATGACATGTTCCTGAATAGAGTTTAATGGTTAAATACTTGTTTTAATTCATAGTCTTGTTAGTTTGATAGATGCTTAGCCATAATATGTTGGAAAACTATGTGTTGAGTATTTATTTATGAACTTAGTTTGTGTATGCATACTTTGTTTTTATCACTAAGTTAGGAATGACTAGTGAAAATTAACTTTCTTATGAATTCTAACAAGTATGAAACCTATCTCTTGATATTGGAAAATTGTATGGAGATAACATGATTCTTTGAGTTGGTTGATGTTTGCTAGAGATTAAGGCCATAATCCTTAGTTCATATTTTTCTAATTAAAAGATTCATGTGTTTAACTAGTGCTCTTGAACTTGTCTATTTTACATGATTTTAGGTGGTTAGGGTGTTGTTTTCATGCTAGCTTTCCTTTAATTGTGAGATTAGGTAGTTTTGACAAACTTATTAATCTATGGTTATTAACTTGATGAATACCCAACATGATGTTTTGTTGTTAGTATTAGGTTGCCTTGATTGTAATTTGATACTGATGCTTAATACATGATGTTTGCCATTATCATTGTCATTTTGTCACTAGGTTTAAGTGGATGCATAGTCTAAGTAGCTTTGTTTGGATTGATTGTTAGTTATAGTTTATTTGCTTTGTTATTGACGTGTGCGAATATATATATATATATAAAAATTTAAATAAAAGTTTCACATAAATCGGGTTTTAAAAATGGTTTTCACCAACAACCAAACTACACACGAAATGCAAGTGTACCTATCGTTTGCAGCAAAGTATTGGTAAGAACTGAGTGTCAATCCATGGACATGGAGAACTTTTGATAATAAATCTTTGTAATTGATTTAACCGAACTAGCAATGAAATTGGTTTTTCAAATTACTAAACTAACATATAACAATAACAAAGCATATAAAATACAACTAACAATCAATCCAAACAAAGCTACTTAGACTATGCATCCACTTAAACTTAGTGACAAAATGACAATGATAATGGCAAACATCATGAGCAAGCATCAATATCAAATTCCAATCAAGGCAACCTAACACTAACAACAAGCATCATGATGGGTGTTTTTCAAGATAATAGCTATAGATTAGTAAGTTTGTCAAAACTACCTAATCTCATAATTAAAGGAAAGCTAGCATGAAAACAACAAACTAACCACCTAAAATCATGTAAAATAGACAAGCTCAAGAACACTAGTTAAACACAAGAATCTTTTAAATTAGCAAAATATAAACCAAAGATTATGGCCTTAATCTCTAGCAAACATCAACCAATTCAAAGAATCATGTTATCACCCTACAATTTTCCAATATCAAGTGATAGGTTTCATACTTGTTAAAATTCATAACCAAGTTAATTTCCTCATTCCTATCTTAGTGATATAAACAAAGTATGCATACACAAACTAAGTTCATAAACAAATACTCAACACATAGTTTTCCAACATATTATGGCCAAGCATCTATCAAACTAACAAGAATAGGAATTAAAACAAGCATTCAACCATTAAATTCTATTCAAGAACATATCATAAACTTGAAGAACACCAACTTACCAAAATCATGCATAGATAAATATCACATAAGTAAAAGTTTCAACAAAATCTAAGTAACAAAAGTATTAGCCCATAAGGCTTGATACAATAAACAAAATCAAAGTAGTCTTACAAAGCATTGTTAAGAAGAAGAAATTGCAAACTAAGATGAAGGATGATTGCTACTTACAAGGATGATCACACAAGATGGAAGCCTTGAATTCTCTCTAGCAAACACACAATAATTTTCCAGCAAATTTAGAGAATTCCCCTAAGGCTCCACCCTTGAAATAGAGGTAATGGAGGTGTATTTATGCATTCTGGACGTCTGTCACGGGCAAGTGCACGTGCATGCACGATCGTGCCCTGATGTGGAAAGTCAACCCATTGCTTTAGTCTGACCAAAAAGTCAGATTTCTCTGTTCGAGCATGGGCTTGCATGGTCTGGCACGGGCGTGCACGCACTGGCCATTTTTAATTTCTTTGCATTAGATCCTGCATTGGCTTGCACTGGTGATTTTCCAAGGTGGCACGGTCCCATGCACGGGCATGCATGGGCGTGCGGGTCTGGCAGATTGCTGTTTTTGTCCCTGAAACGCCCTATTTTTGTGTTTTCTTTGTCGGGCGGGCGCCCGGACCTGCAAATTCACAAATAAATCAAATAAGTACCTAAAACAATGAATTTGCATGGAGTTCGGTTTAAATATGAGCATAATTCGATGCAATAAGATGTACACTTTGTGTTACATCAAACATCCCCACACTTGAGTTTTGCTTGTCCTCAAGCAAATAAAACAAACTCCAAAATAGCAATAATAACCCGCAAGCAATAATCATTCAAATCTTTAATATATCAAGCAAGCATTGTAAATATGTCCAAACAAGCCTAATAAAGATGAAGACATAATCTAGAGAACATTACAACTTGTCATCACATTCCCACCTTGCAAACCTCAGAATGTTCACTCATACACTCGGCTATATTTAGTGATCATGCGTGTAATAGTGCATGTTGAGAACACTCGATGCCAAGACGATGACTAAGCAAGGCATAGCCTTGTTTAAGGGTCAAATCAAACCGACACATACATGGCATAAAACACAAGTACTTGAGGGTTGTAACTTGGCTTAGGGTTAGGGTGAGGAATTTTTGGGAAAAGTGGATAAACGTCTAGAAAATCCGGAACTAAGTTAGCTACAAAACAAAATCTAACTAACCAAACCAAAAAGTTTATACGGGCCGAGAGCTAACAAACCAAAAATTGCTCTTTAAATCAAGTTTCACCTAATATGTGATGAACTAACTTTTTTTTTGCCAAACTTATAAACTTTACATACAAACTTTTCACTTTGGGAGATAGCATTGTGCTTCTAAAGTTCCCAAGTGATAAAATATAACACAAACGAAATGCAAAATAAACTAACTAAGCCGAACCGGATTTCTAACCAAAAAAATGGGTGAAAACATAAAAGGCTATATGGCTAAGTGGCGATAAAAATAGGGCGAAATAGAAAAACACGGGAAAAGGCTAAACATAGGCTACTAAGCGGATAATGTGGTTAAGGAAAATATAAGTGAAAAACGGCTAGACATGTGGTTTATCCTAAATTCCTCAATGGTTTATGCCATGTATATGTATATGGTTTTGAAATGCAATCCCAAAAACAAGTTCTATCTTACAATAATCACCCGGCTCACTCAATTGCCCGCAAAAACATGAGAAAAATATGATGAGGCCAACTCATGGAAACGGGCGGAATGGGTAACTTTTGCAAGGAAAGAATGTGAATCTGTTTGTCGTGTTTAAAGGTATGCCTTATAAAGATTTTTTGCTTGAATGTCTTAAAGATTTGTGCCTTGACAAAACAATTAAAGTTGAATTAAAATTGCTTAGTAGTTATTATTTGCTACAAAAAATTAGGCGTTTTGCAAAAAATTTGAGTTTGGACAAACAAAGTTCACAAAATTTCCCTCCTCACACTTGAATTGTGCAATGCCCTTGTTACACAACAAAAAACTATAAAAGTAATTGCAAAAGAGATAACAGAAAACTCCCCTGAAAACCGCAAGGCTACCAGACAAAAGACCTAGGAGGGTCAACAGTGAAGACCCGGCAACGCCAACTGTGCAATCCATAATAACCACCTGCAAGGATCAAGCAAGACAAACCAAATCATACCAAACAACACAATACACAAACACAATCCATACCATCAATCCAAATAGCATCCATCATTATCCCAAATCCACAAGAAAATGAAATTGTCTACAAATACAAGATAAAAATAAAGTCAACAAGTCCTAAAATAAAAACAACGAAAACAAAGTGCTACTCTCCAAGATCATCAAATGCTGAACCAGACGACTCCGGATCCCGGTTCGCGAACAAGTCAGAGCCGTACGGATCCGCCATGGTATAGGGGTCGTGAACCGTGAACTGTCCAGGCTGAACAAGGGGGCTCGGAGGGCGGTCAAAGAACGGGCTAGCGGAAGGACCAGGCTAAGAGAACTGCACATCAAAGGGCGGCAACTGCATGCCCGAAGGGTGACTCGATGAAGCGCCGTAGGACCACGAAGGTGCATCGGGAACCGTGAAACCCCGATGTGCCGCATGGGCCTAACCGTATGCGTACATCCACTCGAAGCCTCGGAGTGTATAATTGGCGGTATAGTCAATCAGGCTCCGCTGATCGATCTACTTGGCCCAGATATGCTCCTGAGTTACCCGAACCTACTCCTGATTGAGGCTGAACTGATCGAACCTCTCCCATAAACGCTCGTAGTTAAGCGGCTCTGGGTCCTCGGCCTGCTACGGTGGAGGCTGGTCCTGCATGTGCTCGTCCTCAGGCGGGGGCAGTAGATCCTAAACGCGACCCTGCCTATCAATCAATCGAGACTGGTTCCCGACTTGCCTGACGATCCTTATCGAACGTAGCTGATCAATACCCACTACAATTCCCTCACCCATCTGTGTCATTCAGCCCGCAACCGGCATATCCATCATTCCTATCTGGTGGGCCAGCTCAGTGATGAGCATACCTGTGCAGATGGAGCTCCCCGGTGTGGAACCACCCGCCTGTTTGAAACACTGTGCCACACTATACCCTAGGTTACAGTCGTGACCATCGATGATACAGTACAAGTGAGAAAGGTCTCGGGTCACGATGTTACCTACGCTATCACTGCGTCCTCCTATGCAGTGTAATATATAGTGGTGTAGGAGGTGGTGAAGCGGGTCTAGTAGGACTGTAGGAGGGTGGCCTTCGAGGACCGACCTTCGTGCTGTCAACTAGTAACATCTCTCTAGAGCGTATCTCACCTCGGTACTCGGGAAATCCCACAAGCCACCAAATAGCTCAGTCTCTATCTCCTCGTCCGTATATAACCCCAAAGTACTGGCGAGGGTGGCAAGGGACTAGTTATACCACTTGCCCCCAGTCTAAAACGAACCTCGCAGCTACTGTCGTGGGGGTCGCAGATCAACGGATACATGAAGAAGGGATCTAGAAACTCGAGGGTGATCTCGAGGTAGACTGGCCGTTGGATGGCGTAAAGACGCCGCCATGGCTCCGTGAGAAAAGCCTCGAAACGCTCACGCTGATTGATGTGCGTGAGAGTTTCATAGCATTGAACACTGCCCAAAGCGAAATTGTCTTGTCTGGTCCACAACTCACCGAGCCGGCGGTGAGCGTCGCGACTCTTGCCGCTGCTGCCTGCGAACTGAAGAAACGGGTGGCTGCGACCTGTCGACATTTGACAAAAAGAGAGCAATCAGCATAACAAAAGGAAATGAAAAATGGGTCGATTGACTATTTGGCATGGTCATGCTGGAAACAGTGCAAGGCAGTGCGGACCGACAGGACCATGCAGGAGGCCTCAGAAAACAAACTGGTCGATCGGAAACTGTCTAGCCGGAAAACGACCACGCATGGCCGTGCGTGACCGTGCCGTCGGTCGTGCGTGACCGTGCCGTCGGTTGTGCAGGCCATGCAGAAACAGTGCTGGCGGCAGTTGTCGCCGGAAAGCCAACCCAATCAACTAAAATCAACGCATTTAAGCCCAAAATAGTCAAATAAAACCCTAAAACTAACCACTACAACAAGGAATTAGGGCAAATCCGACCCAAAAGTGATAGGATTGGAAAAGCCCTAAATCCTTCAAGAACAAACCCTAAAGTCTACAAAAACAAGGAAAAGGAAGATGGAAAGGAAGATTAAGCATACCTTAGGTGTTAAAATCCGGTAAAGAACAAGAGATTCGAGGGTTAGGGGTTGAAATCGGCTGTGGGGAGAGTGGAATGGGTGAGAATGGTGTTAGGTAGGTTATAAAACCACTTTTAAATCTGCACGCATGGTTCCCAAGAATTTGGCACGGCCGTGCTGGCCCGTGCGGTGACAATCGTCAATTTCAGGTTAACTACGTTAACTCAACTTCGTCAATTCAAACTTAAGATCATTGAATCTATAACGCACACTTCATTACATTTAAACTAGGGTTTAAATGACGCTTAACACTTACTACATGTGTAGTCTTTCGGGAATTGCACCGAAACGCAAACGAGTTGACACAAACGATTGATGAATAAACGAAAAACGTCAAAACAGTAATTATGTGTTAGACTTATGTGTTGTGTGATAACATGGTTATAAACGTTAACTCAAGATGTAAACAAGTTAGTTTAAGCTAGGAAAAGTAATACTTAAAAGTGGAGGGGCTAAAGTGTAACATAGTATTCTATAAATACTATGTTATAATAAACCCTAACTCTTATTTTTCTTTCTCCCAAAACCGATCAGCCACCCCCTCCATCCCTCTTGGCTGCCGTCACCTTCACACACACATACAACCACCAAATCAAGCCCTTGATTGAAGAACTAGGTGCTAGGAAGGTATAATTGATTATCCTATACATTCTTATTACTTGATTTTGATGTTTGTTGGGTTAATTGTAAACCGTAAGCTGCCGATTTCATATATATATGTAATCAATATGATTGTTGTTGATTGAGTAATGATTTGATAAGTAGAATTGATATTGTAACATGTTGATTGTTGTGTCTTTGATTTGAGTTCAAACAAAAACCCTAATCTTGTGTATAATGTGTAATTGATGTGCATGGATGGTGTTTATGGAGTCTAGAGGGTTATATGAATGCATGATAGTTCATGGATTGTTATTATGTTGAGTTTGGATGCAAATAGTTTCTGGACAGAATGTGTATTTTATGTTTAAGTGACTGTAACGAAGTGTAAACATGTAAATTGGTTGAGATTATTAATACTACAGTAAACTAGGTTGAGTCTAGTTTCTAAAGAATATAAACTTGTAACTTTTGGACAAGTAGAAGTTAACTTTTATAATTTTACAAAAACGTTGTGCAAAGCTGAGCTGTTAGACCTGCTGTTAGGTTGTTTTGTAAATGTTATATCTCATGAACTACGAGACCAATTGGGTTGGTTCTACTTCTGGAAGTTGACTCATTGAGTTAGGAACCTAACCCAAGTGGTCTTGCATTTATTGGATTTTTCGTTTAACGGGAATTGCAAATAACATTCTGTTGCGCATGAATTTGACTGTTATGAGTTTGCTGTAATGATTTGATGATTGTGAGAAAACTATGTGGAATAAAAATATAATAAAATATGTTCTGGAAACCTAAGACATATATACTTCTGTGATGATTTTTGGTAAATTAATTGAGATGCTATGATCGGTGGAATAGTACAATCTTTTAAGTAGAATTTCTGTCTCGGTGAAACTAGCTGCTGAGTTTTGTGAAAATGCATGAAATATGATACTTGCTAATTTATTATCGTGTTTTGACCAAATTGCCCTTGAGGGGAATGATTGCAAGATAATTGTCGTGTATTGACTAAAATGCCCTTGCGGGGAATAACTGCTAATTGATTGTCATAATTTGACCAAAATGCCCTTATGGGGAATGATGGCTAGTTAATTGTCATGATTTGACCAAAATGCCCTTACGGGGAAAAATTGCTAGTGATGTACTTTATGAATACATGACACGTATATGATTGCTTACACATGTAATGTGTCACAAATACACTCGTTAAAGTCACACACGATTCACAAACGAAACACGAAACATGTTATGTGCATAGGTATTATGTGCCGGGTCTAGAGACTCTATAATATTCCGACACTTAGAAAAATCTCTTTGTTGTTTTAGAACGCTAGAGAGAGTTTTTCTGTGACGCGCATCTTGGTGATTTAATTTGGGAAATTCTTCGTAAACAGTGAGTTTCACTTTCCCCTCTTTAAACTGTTTTCAAACGCTTTTCACTTGGGGGAGATAACATACTCCACAACGCATTTAAGATTTTGTTATAAATTATATATCACTTGTAAAGGCTAAGTGGCAAACGAAACATTTGAAGTCCTACACATCGAACCGGTTAATATTTAGAATAGCGAGTCACTGTTGAGTAGTACTACTGGGTTTGACAAACCCCACCCAACGCTAAACTCGACTGGAGGTCGAGCGGGTGTAATTTTGGCTAACACGTACCATGGTCTGGAGGACCTGGTGACAAGGCACTTAATAAACGAGTCAGCTTCGGTGTCGAACACTTAGTAATACTTGTTGTATAGACTAGCTACCTATCGATATATAATTGACATAACACTATCTGGTAACGCTGTAACGCAAAACGCTGTAACGCTGTAACGCAAAACGCTGAACGCAAACGCTAAACGATTTATTTTTATATAACTTGTGAACTCACCAACCTTGTGTTGACACTTTTAGTATGTTATTCTCAGGTAGCCGAGGCGGACGCGCGGTTTAGGAACATGCATTGATTGAAAACGCTTTTGTTATGCAAACTTATTTTTAACGGTTATCATTGGTTTTAAGTCGTCCTGCGTGACGCAACTTTTGGATTAAAGGTTTTTACGCTTCCGCATTTATTTACTCGTAAACGTTTTCATGGTTTTGAAACTTTATTTTATGGTTTGATTATAACTGATGATTCCGATCCTGTTAGCTCACACCCTCTGACGGTAAAACTCCGTTAGTAGATTTTGAGGGTGTGACAGATTGGTATCAGAGCCATTGGTTATAGCGAACTAGAAGCTGCATGCATACTAGACTATAACCGCGACGACCCATTAGTTATAATGATACGCACTGCATAGATTTGTGTAGTATTTGTTATCTTATCTCTTTACCTCTTTCACTCATACGCGCGCGCATACACGGCTTACCTGTAGGGATGTCGAAGCCATCCTCATCATCATCTGATCCGATGACTCATGCTCACGGGAAGGAACCGCAGTTACCTACCGCATCGCCACCCCGTGTAGTCCCGGAACTCGAAGCTCCCGCACCGAATAGGTACCGCTTATCTGGAGGCATGTACGAAAACGAAGTTAGCTGGGAGTGGTACCCTAATATGATCAGACGTATGGTCTATCGCGAACAAGTTCCCCCGTTACCTCACCCGAACCACCCTGCTTATCCCAACACCCTACCACCCATAACCGAACCTGTAGAGCGAGTTCTCGCAGCTGTTGTTTCATGTTTGGAGCGTGATGTGGGTTACATGCGCTATACGAGAGAGAACGTTTTCGGACTGTTAAAAGATGGAACCGAAACTAAAGAGGAAATTTCCCGCATGACAGTAGCAATGAAGGAAACGCAAGAGGCTAGTGATCAACAAATGAAGATTATGAAAAAGAGGCAAGCCGAGATGATAGACTTGTAAGAGCAACTCCAAGTAGCAAGGACCCGAACCGAGATAGCTTTAGAGCGTTGCGATGTCTTACAAATGCAAATTGCTCAGAACGCAGCCGAACCTGAGGCAGAGCCTGAAGAGGAACCCGAAGAAGATCCCGAAGAGGAGCCTGAGGAGGATCCCGAGGAAGATCCCGAGGAGGAACCCGAAGAGGAACCGGAGGAGGAACCGGCTGAGCCAGAGGAACACTCAGAGGTGTCCTCAGACGATGACATCTAAGGATGATAACACCTAGATGGAAGGGAAATGGCTAGAAGAAGCGCTGGACACGGACATGGTAACATCAGCTTGACTGCAGCAGAACTCCAAACTCTGCTGAACGACCACGCGGCGGCCGCTCTAGCCGCACATGTTCAGAACCAAGCTGGAGGTCCAATTGGAACGTGTACCTTCAAGTATTACCTTGACTGCAAGCCCAGTACGTTTAAGGGCACCGAGGGAGCTATAGGCTTCCTGCGTTGGGCTGAGAAGGCCGAGTCGGCGTTTGAGATGTGTAATTGTCCCCCGGCCAGTAGGGTTAAATTCGCTACTGGAACACTTGAGGATTCTGCCCTCACTTGGGGGAATTCGAACGTGCAGATCCTTGGATTGGAACTGGCTAACGCTATGAACTGGGAGGAGTTCAAGAACATGATGCGATAGGAGTACTGTCCGAGAGAGGAGATTTCGAAGTTAGAGTCAGAATTTTGGTCACTGAAGATGGTGGGCTCAGAAATCGAAGCCTACACTACCCGTTCTCACGAGTTGGCTGTGATGTGTCCACGGATGGTAGACCCGCCGAGTAAGAGGATTGAAATGTATATTGATGGGTTAGCACCGCAAATTCAGGGCATGGTGACGTCTTCCAGACCAGCCACGATTCAACAAGCTATCCGTTTAGCTCACAAACTGACGGATCAAGCTGTGACCCAAGGTGCGTTACCACCTAGGGGTTCAACCACTAAAGCCCGTGACAACCCGAGTAATGACAACAACAGCAACAGCAACCCGAGCAGCGGAAAGAGAAAGTTTGACAACACCAGATCCTCATCCTCGAACTTCCCACAACAACAACACTACCGTAAGCCCGAATTCACTCGGAGCTTTAACAATCAGAGTCACAATAACAATAACAACGGTAGCGGGCAGGGTTCGAGCGGATATGCTGGGAAATATCCGAAGTGCAACAGGTGCAACTATCATCATGCTGGCCCGTGTGACCGTGTCAAGTGTCTGAGATGCGGAAAGATGGGTCATCAGGCCAAGGAATGTAGAGGAGACCTAGCGTCGAAGAGTGCTCCTAAACCACCTATGACGATGAAGGGATGTTTCGAAGGTGGTCAAGAGGGTCATTTCAGGAAAGATTACCCCAAGCTAAAACAGAACGAGAACAATGGAGGCAGCAGCAGTGGCGGAAGCAATGGTAAAGGAAGAGCTTTCGTCATTGGGTCGGGTCAAGCCCGCAATGATCCGTATGTGGTGACTGATAAGTTCCCTGTGAACGATTGTTTTGCTTCTGTATTGTTTGACACTGGAGCTGATAGGAGTTTTGTGTCGAAGGCCTTTAGCCAACTATTAGACTTAACTCCAACTCCGTTAGATGCTAAGTTTCCTGTTGAATTAGCTGACGGTAAGACTATAGTAACGACTCATGTACTTGCGGGATGTAAGTTAAAACTGTCAGGTCATGTTTTCGATATTGACCTTATTCCTTTTACGCTTAGTAGTTTCGATGTCGTGGTCGGCATGGACTGGTTATCCGAGAACCGAGTGGAGATTATATGTCACGACAAGATAGTCCACATTACTACCTCTTCCGGCGAGATCATTTCGATCCGAGGTGAGAGAAGCGGCATGACCACCAGCGTCATTACCCTCATGAAGGCGCATAAGTACCTACGAAAGGGTCATCCGGCAATTTTGGCGCAGATTGTTGAGAAACCCGCGGAGGAGAAGCGAATTGAAGATATACCAGTTGTGCGAGATTTTCCGGAAGTTTTCCCGGATGATTTTCCTGGACTCCCTCCTATACGACAAGTCGAATTCCAAATCGAGTTGACACCCGGTGCAGCACCCATAGCACGAGCCCCGTATAGACTCGCACCGGCGGAGCTTCAGGAGTTGTCCACTCAGTTGCAAGATTTGTTGGATAAGGGTTTTATCCGACCTCGCTCATCGCCATGGGGAGCCCCTGTCTTGTTTGTCCGAAAGAAGGACGGGACTTTCCGCATGTGTATCGACTACCGGGAGTTGAACAAGGTGACGGTCAAGAACGGTTATCCTTTACCCCGAATCGATGATTTGTTTGACCAGCTTCAAGGATCGAGTTATTAATCGAAGATCGATCTGCGATCTGGTTATCACCAACTAAGAGTGCGCGAAGAAGATATTTCAAAGACGGCTTTCAGAACACGGTATGGTCACTACGAGTTTTCGGTTATGCCTTTTGGCCTAACCAACGCACCAGCTGTATTTATGGATCTCATGAATCGAGTATGCAAGTCGTACCTCGACAAGTTTGTGATTGTGTTCATTGACGATATTCTCATCTACTCCAAGAACGAAGCTGACCATGAAGAACACTTAAGGGTAATTCTGGAGTTATTGAAGAAGGAACAACTGTATGCTAAACTCTCGAAATGTGAATTTTGGCTTCGCTAAGTTCACTTTTTAGGACATGTGATCAACGAGAATGGTATCCATGTCGATCCCGGTAAGGTAGAGTCCATCAAAAACTGGGAAGCACCTAAGACTCCGACTGATGTGCGGCAATTCCTAGGACTGGCCGGCTACTACCGACGTTTCATCGAGGGATTTTCAAAGATTGCTCAACCCCTCACCGCTTTGACTCACAAAGGCACTAAGTACAATTGGGGTGACGCCCAAGAATCCGCTTTTCAACTGTTGAAAACCAAACTCTGTAGCACCCCTATTCTAGCCCTCCCCGAGGGAATGGAAAATTTCGAGGTACACTGTGACGCATCGATACAAGGTCTCGGTTGTGTGCTGATGCAACTCGAGAAGGTTATAGCTTATGCCTCTCGACAACTACGGGTTCACGAGAAGAACTACACGACCCATGATTTGGAACTTGGAGCTGTGGTGTTTGCCCTTAAGATATGGAGGCATTACTTGTACGGTACCAAGTTTACCATTTACACCGACCACAAGAGTCTCCAGCATATCTACGATCAGAAGGAGCTGAACATGCGACAACGTCGTTGGGTCGAGCTGCATAAGGATTATGATTGTGCCATCAAGTACCACCCTGGAAAGGCCAATGTAGTGACCGACGCCCTCAGCAGAAAAGAAACAGATAAACCCAGACGAGTGCGAGCATTGCAACTCACAATTCATGCCAACTTACCTGACCAGATTCGCGAGGCGCAACACGAAGCTTTGAAAGATGATAATCTTCCATCGGAACTCATGCGGGGCATGAATAAGCAACTTGAAACCAGATCGGACGGGGTCCGATATTTTGAGAACCGGATTTGGGTTCCACGGTTCGGAGAGTTGAGAACTCTGGTAATGGACGAGGCACACAAGTCCCGATATTCTATCCACCCTGGCTCAGATAAAATGTACCATGACTTAAAGGCACTTTACTGGTGGCCGAACATGAAAGCCGACATTGCCACCTACGTGAGCAAATGCTTGACTTGTGCCAGAGTCAAAATAGAATACCAGAAACCATCTGGTCTACTGCAACAACCGGAACTCCCAATGTGGAAATGGGAACACATCTCAATGGATTTTATTACGGGTTTACCTAAGACACCGACGGGATGCGATACCATCTGGGTGATCGTTGACCGGTTGACTAAGTCTGCACACTTCTTAGCGATTAAGGAATCGGACAAAATGGAGAGACTGACTCGCGTCTACATGAAGGAAGTAGTGTCTAGACACGGAGTGCCTATCTCTATCATTTCTGATCGAGATTCTTGTTTCACTTCGCACTTTTGGAAGTCGCTGCAAAGCGCACTAGGCACCCGTCTTGATATGAGCACTGCATACCATCCTCAGACGGATGGGCAAAGTGAACGAACTATTCAGACCCTGGAGGATATGTTGCGTGCATGCGTATTGGATTTCGGAAAAAGTTGGGAACCTCACTTACCTTTGGTGGAGTTTTCGTATAATAACAGCTACCACGCAAGTATTAAAGTAGCGCCGTTTGAAGCGCTGTATGGACGGAAGTGTCGATCACCACTCTGCTGGGCAGAGGTGGGTGACAGCCAAATCACTGGTCCAGAACTGGTACTCGAAACCTCAGAAAAGATAGTTCAAATCCGAAACCGCATGGCAGCAGCACGAGATCGCCAAAAGAGTTACGCCGACAAGCGCCGAAAACCTCTCGAATTTCAAGTGAATGACCAAGTGTTACTCAAAGTCTCACCTTGGAAAGGTGTGGTTCGCTTTGGAAAGCGAAACAAACTCAACCCACGATATGTTGGTCCCTACCGAATTACTGAGCGCATTGGTCCGGTGGCGTACCGACTGGACCTACCAACGGAACTCAGTGGCGTACACAATGTATTCCACGTATCCAATTTGAAGAAATGCCTATCTGATGAAACCCAAGTAGTCCCTTTGGATGAACTGCAAGTTGATGAACAGTTACGTTTCATTGAGGAACCAGTCGAGGTTTTGGATTGGGAAACCAAAACGCTCAAGCACAGCAAAATTCCAATCGTTAAGGTTCGTTGGAACTAGAGACGTGGACCGGAGTTCACGTGGGAACGCGAGGATCAAATGATGAAAAAGTATCCTCACCTTTTTGAAGGGCTGACCAAACACAGAAAACCGCGAAACCCGGCAAACCGTCAGAAATCACCGGAGGTATGAATTAAATTTCGGGACGAAATTTCTTTCTACTAGGGGATGATATGACAAACTGAAATTTTTCTTACTTTTTCAGACACTCATCACGACTTGACTCAAATTTTCGAGACGAAAATTCTTTAACATGGGAATGATGTGACAATCGTCAATTTCAGGTTAACTCCGTTAACTCAACTTCGTCAATTCAAACTTAAGATCATTGAATCTATAACGCACACTTCATTAGATTTAAACTAGGGTTTAAATGACGCTTAACACTTATTACATGTGTAGTCTTTCGGGAATTGCACCGAAACGCAAACGAGTTGACACAAACGATTGATGAATAAACGAAAAACGTCAAAACAGTAATTATGTGTTAGACTTATGTGTTGTGTGATAACATGGTTATAAACGTTAACTCAAGATGTAAACAAGTTAGTTTAAGCTAGGAAAAGTAATACTTAAAAGTGGAGGGGCTAAAGTGTAACATAGTATTCTATAAATACTATGTTATAATAAACCCTAACTCTTATTTTTCTTTCTCCCAAAACCGATCAGCCACCCCCTCCATCCCTCTTGGCTGCCGTCACCTTCACACACACATACAACCACCAAATCAAGCCCTTGATTGAAGAACTAGGTGCTAGGAAGGTATAATTGATTATCCTATACATTCTTATTACTTGATTTTGATGTTTGTTGGGTTAATTGTAAACCCTAAGCTGCCGATTTCATATATATATGTAATCAATATGATTGTTGTTGATTGAGTAATGATTTGATAAGTAGAATTGATATTGTAACATGTTGATTGTTGTGTCTTTGATTTGAGTTCAAACAAAAACCCTAATCTTGTGTATAATGTGTAATTGATGTGCATGGATGGTGTTTATGAAGTCTAGAGGGTTATATGAATGCATGATAGTTCATGGATTGTTATTATGTTGAGTTTGGATGCAAACAGTTTCTGGACAGAATGTGTATTTGATGTTTAAGTGACTGTAACGAAGTATAAACATGAAAATTGGTTGAGATTATTAATACTACAGTAAACTAGGTTGAGTCTAGTTTCTAAATAATATAAACTTGTAACTTTTGGACAAGTAGAAGTTAACTTTTATGATTTTACAAAAACGTTGTGCAAAGCTGAGCTGTTAGACCTGCTGTTAGGTTGTTTTGTAAATGTTATATCTCAAGAACTACGAGACCAATTGGGTTGGTTCCACTTCTGGAAGTTGACTCATTGAGTTAGGAACCTAACCCAAGTGGTCTTGCATTTATTGGATTTTTCGTTTAACGGGAATTGCAAATAACATTCTGTTGCGCATGAATTTGTCTGTTATAAGTTTGCTGTAATGATTTGATGATTGTGAGAAAACTATGTGGAATAAAAATATAATAAAATATGTTCTGGAAACCTAAGACATATATGCTTCTGTGATGATTTTTGGTAAATTAATTGAGGTGCTATGATCGGTGGAATAGTACAATCTTTTAAGTAGAATTTCTGTCTCGGTGAAACTAGCTGCTGAGTTTTGTGAAAATGCATGAAATATGATACTTGCTAATTTATTATCGTGTTTTGACCAAATTGCCCTTGAGGGGAATGATTGCAAGATAATTGTCGTGTTTTGACTAAAATGCCCTTACGGGGAATAACTGCTAATTGATTGTCATAATTTGACCAAAATGCCCTTATGGGGAATGATGGCTAGTTAATTGTCATGATTTGACCAAAATACCCTTACGGGGAAAAATTGCTAGTGATGTACTTTATGAATACATGACACGTATATGATTGCTTACACATGTAATGTGTCACAAATACACTCGTTAAAGTCACACACGATTCACAAACGAAACACGAAACATGTTATGTGCATAGGTATTATGTGCCGGGTCTAGAGACTCTATAATATTCCGACACTTAGAAAAATCTCTTTGTTGTTTTAGAACGCTAGAGAGAGTTTTTCTGTGACGCGCATCTTGGTGATTTAATTTGGGAAATTCTTCGCAAACAGTGAGTTTCACTTTCCCCTCTTTAAACTGTTTTCAAACGCTTTTCACTTGGGGGAGATAACATACTCCACAACACATTTAAGATTTTGTTATAAATTATATATCACTTGTAAAGGCTAAGTGGCAAACGAAACATTTGAAGTCCTACACATCGAACCGGTTAATATTTAGAATAGCGAGTCACTGTTGAGTAGTACTACTGGGTTTGACAAACCCCACCCAACGCTAAACTCGACTGGAGGTCGAGCGGGTGTAATTTTGGCTAACACGTACCATGGTCTGGAGGACCTGGTGACAAGGCACTTAATAAACGAGTCAGCTTCGGTGTCGAACACTTAGTAATACTTGTTGTATAGACTAGCTACCTATCGATATATAATTGACATAACACTATCTGGTAACGCTGTAACGCAAAACGCTGTAAAGCTGTAACGCAAAACGCTGAACGCAAACGCTAAACGATTTATTTTTATATAACTTGTGGACTCACCAACCTTGTGTTGACACTTTTAGTATGTTATTCTCAGGTAGCCGAGGCGGACGCGCGGTTTAGGAACATGCATTGATTGAAAACGCTTTTGTTATGCAAACTTATTTTTAACGGTTATCATTGGTTTTAAGTCGTCCTGCGTGACGCAACTTTTGGATTAAAGGTTTTTACGCTTCCGCATTTATTTACTCGTAAACGTTTTCATGGTTTTGAAACTTTATTTTATGGTTTGATTATAACTGATGATTCCGATCCTGTTAGCTCACACCCTCTGACGGTAAAACTCCGTTAGTGGATTTTGAGGGTGTGACACGTGCCGACGACCATGCATGGTCGTTTTGACCTGCCAATTCTCATTCTGCCAATTTGGCAGTATTCCACTCAATTCCAAACCAAAATGGTTCCCGATTCTGACCATTATGTGCCCTAACCCGACATCTCTAGCTCAAAGAACGAAACCAAAAAGAATCAAAGGTAAGCTTAACTCTTCAAAAACAAATAAGAGCAAAACAAACACGCAAAAATCTACACCGTTCCAAACATGCTAATTTTTGACGGAGTCGATAGCTAGACTCACACTCCCCACACTTAAGTCATGAGGTGGAGGTCAACAACCTCCAACACAGTCTCAACCGGCTCACCCAAATAGTGTTTCAAACGGTGACCGTTCACCTTGAAGATGCGTCCATCCTCGTGGCCAATATTAATGGTACTGTAGTCAAACACCTGTCTCACACTAAAGGTGCTGGACCATCGGGGTTTCAACTTCCCGGGTAATAAACGAAGGCGAGAATTATAAAGAAAAACACGATCGCCCGCTTGGAATTGTTTGTGGTCCTTCAACCGGGCGTCATTAAACTTTTTGATCCTCTCCTGGTAAATCCATGAATTCTCATAAGCTTGGCCTCTCAACTCCTCAAGCTCATGCAACTGACCCATCTGGTTTTTACCCGCACATGCAAGATCAAGATTCGCACATTTCAATGCCCAATATGCCTTATGCTCGAGCTCAACAGGAGATGACACGTTTTCCCGTACACCAATTTGAACGGTGCCGTACCAATCAGTGTCTTGTAGGTTGTACGGAAAGCCCACAGTGCGTCATCTAATTTCTCAGACCAATCCTTACGGTTCTGACTAACCGTCTTCTCCAAAATCCTCTTGATGTCCCGATTCGTGACCTCGACCAACCCGATCGTCTGTGGGTGATATGGTGTAGAGAAGCGATGATGGACACCATATCGGGACAATGCCTTTTCCAACTGGCCATTACAGAAATGTGTCCCTCGGTCACTAATCAGTGCTTTGGGGGCACCAAAGCGGGAGAACAACTTCTTCAAGAATTTCACCACCGACCTAGCATCATTTGTGGGCATGGCTTGCGCCTCGGCCCATTTCAAAACGTAATCAATGGCTACTAGGATGTAATGATGGCTAAAAGAAGTCGGGAAAGGTCCCATGAAGTCGATGCCCCATACATCAAAAACCTCGCAGACCTGAATCGGTCGCTGGGGCATCTCATCTCGTGATGAGATGTTGCTCGCCCTCTAGCAAGCATCACAAGACTACACCATATCATGAGAATCACGGAAGATGGTTGGCTAGAAAAAACGGGCGTTAAAGACCTTCTTCGCCGTGGATGTGGCTCCATGGTGTCCTCTGGTCGGGCCCTCGTGGCAGTGTTTCAAGATCTTTCGAGCCTCATCACCATACACACACCTATGCACGAGCTGATCGGCACCAACACGAAATAAGTAAGGATCCTCCCAGAAGTAATGCTTAACATCAGAAAAAAATTTCTTTTTTTTCTGGTGAGTAAGACCCTTAAGCACGATCCAACTAGCAAGAAAACTCGCAATGTCAGCGAACCAAGGATGATCCTCATCACGCGTGTCGATATGCATGAGGAACTCGTGGGGGAAATTGTCATTTATGTGAACCCCCACTTGTTCCGATGAAGCTGAGCACTCAAGATGGGAGAGATGGACAGCCACGACATTTTCAGCACTTTTTTTATCACGAATCTCAATGTCAAACTCCTGCAGCAACAAAATCCAACGAATAAGTCTCAGCTTCGCATCTTGTTTACTGAACAGATAATGAAGGGCTGCGTGATCCGTGAACACGATGGTCTTGGAAATGAGAAGACAAGACCAAAATTTATCGAATGCGAAGACAACAACAAGGAGCTCTTTTTCAGTGGTCGTGTAGTACTCCTACGCATCATTCAGTGTCCTACTCGCATAATAGATCGGGTGGAAGTGCTTATCCGACCTTTGACCTAAGACTGACCCGACTGCAAAGTCACTCGCATCACACATCAACTAGAAAGGTAAGGATCAGTCAGGGGCAACCATGATAGGTGCATTCACCAATTTCTCTTTCAGTAGCTTGAACGCCCGAAGACATTCGGAGGAGAAAACAAATAGGGCATCTTTCTCAAGGAGTTTTGTCATCGGGCAGGCGATTAGGGAAAAGTCCTTTATGAATCGCCGATAGAATCCCGCGTGACCGAGAAAACTCCTAATAGACTTCACCGAGTTTGGTGGTGGAAGCTTCGAATGGTATCTATTTTGGCTCGATCAACCTCAAGCCCCGCCTGTGAAATCTTATACCCTAACACAATGCCCTCCTTCTCAATGAAGTGGCATTTCTTCCAATTAAGCACAAGGTTGGCCTCCTCACATTGGGCCAACATTCTCTCCAGATTTCTCAAACAATGATCAAAAGAACACCCAAACATAGAAAAATCGTCCATGAAAACCTCCATGGAGTCCTCGATCATATCATTAAAAATCGCCACCTTGCATCTCTAAAACGTGGCTGGGGCATTACACATTCCAAAAGGCATCCGCCGGTAGGCGAATATGCCATAGGGACATGTGAATGTCATCTTCTCCCGAACCTCAGGAGAGATGGGGATCTGAAAGTATCCCGAGAAACCGTTAAGAAAGCAATAGTACATCTTTCCCGACAGTCGCTCCAACATCTAGTCGATAAAGGGGAGTGGGAAATGGTCTTTCCTTGTGGCATCATTGAGTTTGCAGTAGTCAATGCAAACTCTCCATCCCGTGACGGTACAGGTAGGAATCAACTCGTTCTTCTCATTCACAACAACCGTTATACCACCCTTTCGGGATGACCTGCACCGGGCTCACCCATGGGGAATCAGAGATCGGATAAATTAATCCAGCATCGAGAAGCTTAATGACCTCTTTCTTCACAATGTCTTGCATATTAGGGTTGAGACGCCGTTGGTGCTGCACCACGGGTTTATACTCCTCCTCCATCTAGATCTTATTCCAGGCGATCGCGTGCTTCTGCCTTTTCAGAACCGTGAACAACTTCACCTTCTGCTCGCTCGACAAACCAGCAGAAATAATAACAGGCAAGCGGGACCCATCCTCCAAAAAGGCATATTCCAAATGGGACGGGAGTTCCTTAAACTCGATAGATGGTGGGTCCACAACTGAAGGTTTTTCCTTAGGCTCAGCAACGCGATCAACATCCTCAATCCTCTCTAAACACTTAAGAGGCTCATGGTCCACACCATAGACCAACTCCTCAAATAGAGGTCCGCTGACCAAGTCAGAAACCTATCTAAAACACAACTGAGTATCCAAAGAGTACTCCTCACGCGTGTCCTATATGTGCTCACAAACGCAAGAGTCGATGGTATCAATGTAGAGCACGTCGTCCCAATATCGAAGGTCAACTCCTCGTCTCCAACTCTAAGAGTGAGTCTGCCGGTGTAGACATCAATGAGAGCTCTAGCAGTGTCTAGGAAAGGACGTCCCAAGATGAGTGGTACATTTTTATCCTCATCCATGTCCAAGATCACAAAGTCAACAGGAAACACAAATTTGTCGATTTTCACAAGCATATTCTCAACTATACCTCTCGGTTATTTCACCGAGCGGTCGGCAAGCTGAATGCTCATGCGAGTAGACTTAGGCTCACCTAGGTCTAGCTTTGCAAAAACAGAATAAGGCATCAAGTTTATGCTAGCACATAGGTCGGCTAAAGCGTTACTAACCGACAAACTACCGATCAAACATGGAATGGTAAAACTTCCGGATCGGTCATTTTTTGGGGAAATTTATTCTGAAGGACACAGAACACTCCTCATTCAAAGTTACACAAGAAAGCTCCTCTAATTTATTCTTATTCGAGGGGACCTCTTTAAGAAACTTAGCATACTTAGGCATTTCTTTCAACGCATCGATAAACATAATATTAATGTGAAGCTGCTTAAAAAGCTCTAAGAATTTCCCGTACTATTCTTCCATCTTCTGCTTCTTCACACGGCCTGGGTATGGAATGGGAGGAACATAAGTCCTAACTGGCTCACTGGTTTGTGCGGTACTTTCTAGGGTTACCCTCGGTTGCACCTCACCAGGAGTCTCAGTCTCGATCTCATCGGCAATCGGTTTTGGTGTGAAAATCGATGCATCAACAGGAATGGTGGATCTACCACTCCTCAGAGTAATAGCCTTAGCCTCGGCATTCCGATTAGTCTTAGTGTTACTCAGAAGGCCACCCTGTGGTCTCGTAGAGATGAGTTGAGCAATCTGTCCAACCTGATTCTCGATGGTATGAATGGACTCTTTTTGATTCCTTAACTCGAGATCGTGTCTCTGGAGAGTCTCATCAATCTTCAGGTTCCTTTGTTCAACCAGTTTGTTTGAGGTCTCGGTTTTAGCCAAAAGCTGAGTCAAAAGATTTTCAACACTAGACCCACCACTAGATTGACCACTACTGCTGGAACCCTGAAACTGAGGCTTTTGCTGGTAAGATTGGTTCTGGGGTTGATTCTGGTAATTTAGATTTCGGTCAAACCCCGGTGGCTTTTGATTTTGACTCTGATTTTGAGAGCCACCGTTATCTTTCCAACTGAAATTTGGGTGATTTCTCCATCCCGGGTTGTAGAAGTTGCAGGAGGCATTGTTTTGGCGGCCTACAAAGTCAACATCCACCACCACCATAGCCTGCTGGCACTGATTGGTCTGGTGTTTCCCGTCACACACCCCACAACGAGAGCTAGACTTAGCCAGATTGGATTGCATCTGGTCAAATCTTTTGGTCAAGACTTTTAACTGAGCGGAAACAAGGGTACCGGAATCGACATGAAGAACGCCCTTAGTGGAAGGAATAATACGAAGCGGATTATATGCAAAACTCTTCTTAGAAGCTCGCTCCAAGACATCCAATGCCTCATTGGGAGTACATCTACCGAAATATCCTCCCACAACCTGATCAACGGCCAGCTTCTGCGCTTCGGATAGAGCATCAAATAACGTACGACACTGAAGTCCGCGACTCAAACCGTGATGAGGGCATTTGTCAACAAGCCCTTGAACCTCTCCCACGCAGCATGAAGTCACTCATCATCATCAACACGAAAACCAGTGACTTTTTCCCGGTATCTTGCAGTTTTATCGGGTGGGAAGTACTGAAAAAGAAACTACTCAACCAATTGGTTCCAAGTGGTGATGGAACTGGAAGGGAGTGCCTCTAACCACTCCAAGGCAGCCCTGCGAAGTGAGAACGGAAAAAGTCGGAGTCTCACGGCATCGTCCGTACACCCCTGAATTTTGAATGTCGCACATAATCGAAGAAAATGCGCAACTTGAGAATGAGGGTCCTCGTTCGAGAGGCCATGGAAAGAAACGGAATTTTCGACCATATGAATAATACTCGACTTGATCTCGAAACTCATAGTAATCTCGGGCTCCCTAACACCGCTGCCGTAGCCATCGAGGGACGGCGTGGCAAACCCATCCATGCGACCTTGATTGTTGGGATCCGCCATCTCTTATACCTCGGGATTCGCGTCGTCCTCTACAACTTCGTTTTCAAAGACCTCGGTAATTTCGCGTGGTCTCCTCCTTAAACCTTCTCGAAGATGTAGCTCGGGTTCAGAAAGGGGGGAAACAAGCTCAGGACCGGATGTGGTGGACATGCATCACCCGAAAGAAACGCGAAACGGAAAACAAACAAGCCACAGAAAACTACCTAAAAATATAACTAATAAAAATAAAACAAAATAAGATTAATAAAAATGAAATAGACTAAAATAACATAGAGCAAAAAATATTAACAAGACAAAGCAATTACTCGTATCGTTTTCAAAAGTAAAACACCGTCTCCCCGGCAACGGCGTCAAAAACTTGACCTGTGCGAATATATATATATATATATATATATATATATATATATATATATATATATATATAAATTTAAATAAAAGTTTCTCACAAATCGGGTTTTAAAAATGGTTTTCACCAACAACCAAACTACACACGAAAGACAAGTGTACCTATCGTTTGTAGCAAAGTATTGGTAAGAACCAAGTGTCAATCCATGGACACGGTGAACTTTTGATAATAAATCTTTGTAATTGATTTAACCGAACAAGCAATGAAATTGGTTTTTCAAATTACTAAACTAACATATAACAATAACAAAGCAAATAAAATACAACTAACAATCAATCCAAACAATGCTACTTAGACTATGCATCCACTTAAACTTAGTGAAAAAATGACAATGATAATGGCAAACATCATGAGCAGGCATCAATATCAAATTCCAATCAAGGCAACCGTACACTAACAACAAGCATCATGATGGGTATTTTTCAAGATAATAACCATAGATTAGTAAGTTTGTCAAAACTACCTAATCTCATAACTAAAGGAAAGCTAGCACGAAAACAACAAACTACCACCTAAAATCATGTAAAATAGACAAGCTCAAGATTACTAGTTAAACACATGAATATTTTAAATTAGCAAAATATAAACCAAGGATTATGGCCTTAATCTCTACCAAACATCAACCAATTCAAAGAATCATGCTATCACCCTACAATTTTCCAATATAAAGTGATAGGTTTCATACTTGTTAAAATTCATAACTAAGTTAATTTCCACAAGTCATTCCTAACTTAGTGATATAAACAAAGTATGCATACACAAACTAAGTTCATAAAAAAATACTCAACACATAGTTGTCCAACATATTATGGCCAAGCATTTATCAAACTAACAAGACTAGAAATTAAAACAAGCCTTCAACCATTAAACTCTATTCAAGAACATATCATTAACTTGAAGAACACCAACATGCCAAAATCATGCATAGACAAATATCACATAAGTAAAAGTTTCAACATAATTGAAGTAACAAAAGTATTAGCCCATAAGGCTTGATACAACAAACAAAATCAAAGTAGTCTTACAAAGCATTGTTAAGAAGAAGAAATTGCAAACTAAGATGAAGGATGATTGCTACTTACAAGGATGATCACACAAGATGAAAGCCTTGAATTCTCTCTAGCAAACACACAATAATTTTCCAGCAAATTAAGAGAATTCCCCTAAGGCTCCACCCTTGAAATGGAGGTAATGGAGGTGTATTTATGCATTCTGGACGTCTGGCACGGGCAAGTGCACGAGCCTGCACGGTCGTGCCCTGATGTGGAAAGTCAACCCATTGCTTTAGTCTGACCAAAAAGTTAGATTTCTCTGTTCGGGCACGGGCTTGCACGATCTAGCACAGGCGTGCGCGGGCTGGCCATTTTGAATTTCTTGGCATTAGATCCTACACTGGCTTGCACTAGTGATTTTCTAAGGTGGCACGGTCCCATGCACGGGCATGCATGGGCGTGCAGGTCTGGTAGATTGCTGTTTTTGTCCTTGAAACGCCCTCTTTTCGTGTTTTCTTTGTCGGGCGTGCACTCGGGCCTTCAAATTCACAAATAACTCAAATAAGTACTTAAAAAACAATGAATTTGCATGGAGTTCGGTTTAAGTATGAGGATAATTCGATGCAATAAGATGTACACTTTATGTTACATCAGTTATCGTTGTATGCTAGTTTAGTGACTTGAAAAATTATTTAGATTGTTGGCTTGGTTAATTTATTTACAAAGATTTAGTATCAAAAGTTAGCCGTGCCCATGGATTGACACTCATTTCTTACCGATACTTTGCTACAAGCGATAGGTACACTTGCATTTCGTGTGTGGTTTGGTTGTTGGTGAAAACCATTTTTTTAAAACCCGATTTGTGTGAAACTTTTATTCAAATTATATATATATATTCGTACACGTCAAGTTTTTGGCGCAGTTGCAGGGGAATACGGTGTTTTACTTTTGAAAACGATACGAGTAATTGATTTACCTTGTTGATATTTTTGCTCTATGTTATTTTAGTCTATTTCATTTTTATTCATCTTGTTTTATTTTTAGTTAGAATTTTAGGTAGTTTTCCATGTCTTGTCCGTTTCCATTCCTCGTTTCTTTCGAGTGATGCATGTCCACCACACCCGGTCCTGAGCTTGTTTCCCCCCTTTCTGAACCCAAGCGACATCTTCGAGAAGGTTTGAGGAGGTGTAAGTCCCGAATCATAAATGGGCCCAACAGGAGGAGAGCACGCGAGATTGCCGAGGTCATTGAAAACGAAGTTGTGGAGGAAGACACGAATCCCGAGGTAGAGGTTGAAGAAATGGCGGATCCGAACAATAAAGGTCGCATGGATGACTTTGCCACGCCATCCCTCGATGGCTATGGCAGCGGTGTTAGGGAGCCTGAGATTACCGTGAGTTTATAGATCAAGTCGTGTATTATTCATATGGTCAAAAATTCTGTTTCTTTCCATGGCCTTTCAAACGAGGACCCTCACTCTTATGTTGCGCATTTCCTTCGATTATGTGCGATATTCAAAATTCAGGGGTGTACGGACGATGCCGTGAGACTCCGACTTTTTCCATTCTCACTTCGCGGGGCTGCTTTGGAGTGGTTAGAGGCACTCCCTTCTAGGCAAACAACACTGGATTTCGTGTTGAAGATGACGAGTCACTTCATGCTGCATGGGAGAGGTTCAAGGGCTTGTTGAGAAAATGCCCTTATCACGGTTTGAGTCGCGGGCTTATGTGTCGTACGTTCTTTGATGCTTTATCCGGAGCACAGAAGCAGGCCATTGATCAGGTTGCGGGAGGATATTTTGGTAGGTGTACTCCAAATGAGGCGTTGGACATTTTGGAGAGAGCTGCAAAGAAGATTTTCGCATATAATCCGCCTCGTAGTATTCCTTCCACTAAGGGTGTCCACCATGTCGATTCTAACACCCTTGTTTCCGCTCAGTTAGAAGCCTTGACCAAAAGACTTGACCAATTGCAATCCGATCTTACCAAATCTAACTCTCGTTGTGGGGTGTATGATGGGAAACTCCAGACCAATCAGTGTCAGCAGGCCATGGTGGTGGTGGATGTTGACTTTGTAGGTCACCAAAACAATGCCTACAGCAACTCCTATAACCCGGGATGGAGAAATCACCCAAATTTCAGATGGAAAGATAATGGTGGCTCTCAAAATCAGAGTCAAAATCAAAAGCCACCGGGGTTTGACCGAAATCCAAATCATCAGAGTCAACCCCAGAACCAATCTTATCAGCAAAAGCCTCAGTTTCAGGGTTCCAGCAGTGGTGGTCAGTCTAGTGGGGGGTCTAGTTTTGAAAATCTTTTGACCCAGCTTTTGGCTAAAACCGAGACCTTAAACAAACTGGCTAAACAGGGGAACCTGAAGATTGATAAGACTCTCTAGAGACACGATCTCGAGTTGAGGAATCAGAAAGCGTCCATTCAGACCATCGAGAATCAGGTTTGACAGATTGCTCAGATCCTCTCTGCGAGACCACAGGGTAGCCTTCCGAGTAACACTGAGATTAATCCGAATGCCGAGGCTAAGGCTATTACCCTGACGAGTGGTAGATCCACCATTCCTGTTGATGCATCAGTTTCCACACCAAAACCGATTACCAATGAGATCGAGACTAAGACTCCTAGTGAGGTGCACTCGAGGGTAACCCCAGAAAGTATCGCATAAACCAGTGAGTCAGTTAGGACTTATGCTCCTCCCATTCCATACCCAGGCCGTTTGAAGAAGAATAAGATAGAAGAGCAGTACGGGAAATTCTTAGAGCTTTTTAAGTAGCTTCACATTAATCTTCCGTTTCTCGATGCGTTGAAAGAAATGCCTAAGTATGCTAAGTTTCTGAAGGGAGGTTCTCTCGAACAAGAAGAAATTAGAAGAACTTTCTTGCGTGACTTTGAATGAGGAGTGTTTTGCGGTCCTTCAGAATAAATTGCCCAAAAAAATGACCGATCCGGGCAGTTTTACCATTCCATGTTTGATCGGTAGTTTGTCGGTTAGTAACGCTTTAGCCGACGTAGGCGCTAGCATAAACTTGATGCCTTATTCTGTTTTTGCAAAGCTAGACCTAGGTGAGCCTAAGCCTACTCGCATGAGCATCCAGCTTGCCGGCCGCTCGGTAAATACCTGAGAGGTATAGTTGAGATTATGCTTGTGAAAATCGACAAATTTGTGTTTCCTGTTGACTTTGTGATCTTGGACACGGATGAGGAGGAGTTTAAACCTGTGATGCAGCTGATGTGGTCTAAAATATACATATTATTATATAAATATATCCTACTTTTAAATACTTTTGAGCCAACTTTTTATTGAATATTAGTATTTGGTTCATATGTTAGTTAAATGGTTTCAAGAGACAACGTGCTAAAATGGAACACTTTGACTAAACTTGAGACCGACGGATGAAGAGTCGAGATATATTATACTAATTATTATTATTATTATTATCTAAAATAAAATTAAAGAAAAAAAAAGTAACGAAAAAAAAATATAACAAGGTGTGTGGTTGATGCTATGTGAATAGAAGCAAGGATACTAGTAGTAAGATTGTATAGTCAACGAACTAGCCTTGGTTGTATCAACTAGACTGTAAAACAATGATAGAACAAAGAAATGTAATATATTGTAAATTAGTTTGTAATGTTTCTTTATAAACAATGTGTTGATACCAGAGGTGTCTGTTACATTCCCGTTTTACGCTTCCGCATTGTGCTAGTCGGGGTGTGACAGAAGTTGGTATCAGAGCCATTGGTTATAAAGGATTAGGTTATCCCTTAGGGTACCTAAAATATAACCGTAGGCTCGATTAACTCTGGGAAATATTTAAATAATAAATTAATATTATATACTGATGGATGCCGGGATGAACTTGTAGAGCAAGTGATTTATTGTGGTCCGAAACATAATAACAGACTTGCTTGTATGAGGAATTCGGGGAGAAGTCGCGGAATGTGCGGGTAGGTAAAAATGGCAACATACGTGTATAAAAGGTAATGCTGAGTATGTATATATATAACACGCATACGTGCTTATCTGGAACAAGGTGTACGAATACGTGTACGTACTGTATTGTCGATAATACTAATTCTCCGTGTAACGAATATTATATTCGATTATAATGAATATTAATTTAAAAGTGTATGTTATTAAAAATAATATTATATTTTATCATAATTAATATTATACCTGACCATAACAAATAAAATATTTTATTTTGCCTTAAGTAATAATATTCTCTACTCTGATTCCTACTATTGAAAAATATTATTTTTATAACAAATCGTGGAACCGAAAGGTGTCGAAATCGGTAGCCTCATATCGGGTAAAGAACTGATGTTGCCTGTAAACGAGAATGAGAAGACTTTCTAGAGAGTCCAAACTAAAACTTATTGTATGATTGATTCACAGACCGAGCGTAAATGCAAGACCCAAAAAGGAACAGTGGAAGGTATGATATACGTACGTCCATCTCAAGGGAACACGACACTTCTCTATTCGGGCCTAATCTTTATCTCTTATACCATTTTTTAGCAGTAAATTAAACTATTTTCTAGCCATCTCTCCACTTCCATTGTTTAAAAATAAATACAACTCTCAAGAAAATACTTAAGAAAGAGTACGGTTTATCAAATTTTAACTATAATAACTATCCTATTGAATTTTCAATAATACAACAAACCAGGACCACCTACATATATCATACATCAGTTATCAAAATAATAATTCCTCTATACATCACCAGTATCACCGACCTTGATGAACCCTCCTTAACAAATAAATTCATCAAATCATCTATGTATGAGTATCTCTAACCACTTTCATATTGTCGCCACTCCAATCAGTTTATCATAAAGGAGAATCCACACGCTTGCAGATCGATGATATGTCTTGGCTTGTAAAGAACATACATACTTCCAATTAATAAATTGCCCCATTTAGTAGACCTAACAACTTGCGTATACTGAATGACCTGATGAAAGAATATTCCGTAATTATACTTACTAACACCGAAAGGTCAAGGGGAGTAAACAAATGCCTCCCGACTATAACATACTGTTTAAACTCATAACAAACAAATGTCTACTTACGGGAGAGACATGATAAACAGTTACCCAATAGTAGGATTACATATGAATAATTGTTGTACAAGTTGTGAACTATTCGTGATTATTATACTATGTGCCCGGGTAGACGAGGATAGTATGACACTGTTGTGTATAGTTTCGATACTCCCTGCAAGCATTTGGTAGTGTGCTATGCTGAAATAGGAGACGATTTGGATCTATAAGTACAAGCATTGACCCTTACTGGGTTAAAATTTCTTGTCACGGGATGACAATTTTCGATATATGCATGCAAACAATGGCCTTATTAGGCTAAATCTACGTACTATCTTGAGTATATGGATACATGATTTGGTGTGTGTAATACATATCTGCTATTTGAATTACCTGAATGTTAGCTAATGTGATTCTCTGCGCAATGAGTTATAGGGAAGATTACTGTTGTGTGAAGTTTAGTTGTTTAGCATTATAGAATGGCCCCGAAGAAAACAAACACGTGATTGAGGCAGTTGTGGCGGAAATGATTGTTCGGCAACTGCAGTTGGTAACTCTGACAATCGCAGCACGATTCGCTGCCGGCATTAATACGATAATGAATACAAATTAAATGCCAAACACTAATACAGTCGCGAATATTATTTCGCCGCCCAATACTAATACAGTTACAAATGTTATTTTCTTGATAAATACGAACGTTGTCACGAATAATACTCTCCCACTGAACACTGGTGATACTGCCAATAACAATAGTTTTCCCCATTAGATGCCATTGGCAACAAAAATCTTTTACCGAACATGAATACTAGTCGTAACAACCGTGATCTTTCACGATGGGAATACTCATTTAAACGATTTAAGTCGTGCAAACATGTAAATTTTAGTGGTACTAAAGAATCAAATGAGTTAGTAAAATGGATCGAGACAATAAAGTCTGTTGTCCATACCAATAGTTTCCCATTAAATTGTATTGTTAATTAGGTACTATTACATTACTTGGCCACACCCTTATGTGGTAGAAATAGATTGAACGAATTCGGTAACAAAAGGCAATTATCTGCATGACTTGGGCAAAACTTAATACCATTATATTAAAATATTTTCGCCCAAGGAATGAAATCTAAAAATAAGAATGCGAATCCGAAAAAAAAAATCCAAAATGAAAAGGCAAGCTAACTGGAAGGCAAAAACCGTTTTAACGATCTGGTTCGATTAAGGGTGTGATTAGTAGCCCAAGAAATAGGAACTGTATTTCATTCAGTTAGCCACTTAACTTTTGAGAATGCCGTGACACAAGCTGTAGGTTCCCTTGACGGATCGCACGAGATATCGCGGTCTACTCAGGTGCGGAATCCCTGCGTAGATCGTTACGAGTATAGAACACAAACACACGAATACACGAAACACGTTATATTGATAACCGAACTCACGTGATGTAAATATCACTGTTACAAAACGACTAACTTGAACAACTGAACTCACGAACAACTGATTAACCAACCCAACAAAGCCGTAACATCTAATATAAATACACGACAACTTCGCCTGATATGTTCAGGCGAAGTTGTCCATAACTTCGCTTGTTCAACAAGTTCGCCTAGGCGAACTTGTTGACAACTTCGCTTATAACAAAAACATAAATAACAATACAGACTCGATTACAGACACTAGACTATGAACTACTGACATTCATGCACCAACAGACTCCCCCTTGGCAGTAGCTTCATATCTTGATCTTTAAGCTCTTGTCTTGTAATCCTGTATCTTCACGCATGCACTCCTTCTCTAACACATACCGTGACTACTCGCTGATATTTCCTTGCTTCGTCCTTCCAAGCAGGAATATAGAATATCTTCATTTCATTCAACACTTGCAGATCAGCTTTCGATAAGTTAACAAGATGCATCGGATCATACACCCTCAGCACTTCTTGTTCGTCTTCGTCTTCCATCACGGCTTCAGCAGTCTGGCAATCAACGTACCACCATTTTAGATTCTTCAACACATCTTGAGGCTAGTCTTCATTGGAACCTCCTTGATGCATCGGATCGGTTTGTACTTCATCACCATCCATGGCTTGCCATCTGCTCTTATTCCCCTTTCTGTATCCTCCACGAGCTTTCCCTTCTGTGGCTTTAATAATTCAAACTTCTTCTCTTTTATGCTTTCTTTCCACACGATCTTCCCAATCACTCTTGCCATGTTGTCGTCACTTCTATTTATCAGGCCCAACCTGGCCAAATCCTTCACCTCACATTCCGGCAACGTATTGAGAGATCTCAGGGTTCTTTTGAAGTATGAATACCATCATAACGCTTCACCACAAACAACTTTATCTGTTCATCATATATCCAACAGATAATTCCCTTCTTCGACTCAGCATAGCCTTTGATGTTATAACTCTTCTTGAACATGGCTGGAACAGCAGGCTTCTTGGTCTTAGTAAACCAATGAGCACAGCCTTCCTTCCACCTAGGCTGCTCCTCCCACTCAGTCTCATCCATCTCAGTACCCATGTCGGCTTTCTCAACATCTGGGATCTCGTGTTCAACGTCTTCTTCTACTATCTCCCCTTCTTCTATCCCATCTTCAATCACAATCTGTGCGCCAATCTTCTCAATCTCCTCACACGGCAGCACATCATCATCAAACACATCATCATCTAGCATATCATCATCTAACTCTCTCAACGCATCAATCACATCATCTTCATCATCAACCATCACCACCTCATCACCACCAACTGCACCTGCAGACTCCCCCTGAGCTGTGGAAGTCCCAAGAGCTTGAGTAGTTCTTGGCAACTCACCACCTGCACCTTTCGGTGCATTGGGATCATCGTCTCTGTCGTTTCTCTTTTTAGTCCTTAACTCGTCGCCTCTACAGCCTGTCTCCCCCTGAGATGCCAAGAACGCCTTCATAGCATCTATAATCCTCCCATGCTCAACCAGGAGGGACGACTGTAGTTGATTTTCTGCTACAAGGCGTTGAATAGCCTGGGTCTGGATAAAGTTGATCCTTGATTGCTCTGCCACGACCCGCTCAAGTGCAGCTATTCTCTCCGAGTCTGAGATGGTTGCATCGAAATCAAATCTCATATTAGATGTATCTGGAGTATACTCAGCAGGGATTTCGAATGCAACTGGGACTTCAGAAGCAGTTGTGGACGTAACCGCAGGTGGTATCGTGACCGACAACCCTGCAGTTGCGACGACCGTCGACTCTACAAACCGTGCCACCACCTCTGAAGGAGTAAGCGTTGGAGGTGGTAACGACACAATCTCCGGAGTCGTCGTCTGTAGTGTAGTGGATGGGATGCCAACAGCTGATGTAGCCACCACAGGAACATCTGCAGCGCTTGTAACCTGTACAGAAGTAGGAACAATTGACATACCTGACAGTGCGGATGGAGCAAAACGTATAACACGTGAAGTCTCTCCAGCTCCCATACCAGCACCTGTCCTTTCACGTCTCGAACGTCTGATCAACTTGTGTATGTCCTCCTCTTCTTCCTCTGACTCACTATCATCCACCGTCCTCTTTCTCTTCCCCAACGTCCTCTCACGTGTCACCAACATCCTCCTCGCTTCATCCATCACATCGTCAAGATCGGAGTCAGCCACCGTCATAGCTGCTCTAGTCACAATCACTTCCCTCACCTGTGCAGCAGAGACCTGCACTTCTTCATGTGGATCAAAACGATCCATGTCGAAGAAACCTTGGCCGCCAAATGCAGCATCAAGGTCTACATCCTCTTCAGCCGGCACAACAGGCGCAGCAGGTACAGCTTGAGGTGCTCCCGCCTGTCGTGGTTGTGGATCTCTGAACTCGTCCCCAACAGCAGGAACATACCCCGGGTTTATTAAGAAACCAAAGAGTGGAGTATGCCTTGGACGACGTTCAGGCTTGCTCCTCGCACTCGAAGTACGGCATTGAGCAAAGATACGTTTGCTCACATTCTCCACGTATCTTATCGGGCGTCGTTGAGGCAAATTCGGAGCCACATGGTTCAAGATCATCTGTATAAATCTTGGATACATTATGAACCGCTCACGAGCCATCGCCCTCCTCTGTCTGTCGATCTCGTAGAAGACCATTTGACTGAAGCTATAACGTTTGTTATAGGTCAGTGCAGTCATTGCGGACTGCATGGTCGCACCCATACCGTCAGTGCCCGCCTTCCTCCCAGACATGCATACTATCATAACGTGCATGAGGAAGCGCCACTGATCAAGTAGGAACCCCTTCCGTCTCTGGGTATCGCCCAATGAACCAGAATAGCCCATTCTCAGAAACGCTCCATCACGAAACGGAGCCACAAACTCCGTAGGGTCGTTCCGAGTCTCCTCTCCAAATCGTAACGCCACCCGTATCTGTTCAGATGAGAACTGAACTTCTTGATTATTGACTGTTGCTCTCATGACTGAGGGCTCAACAAGACAATCATACTCCACCGTCTGCCAGAAATCCTCGATATTGGGTAAGGATATCGGCAGAGTCGTCGTGATTGCGTGAAATATCCTCGAGCGTATGAGGAAAGAAATGATCTCACGGTAGTCTTCAACACCGCTCATTTCCGGGTCTAAGGTGATGAACATGTTGTGACCCGGAAAGAATTGCCTCTGGTTATCACCGTCATCTCCTCCAGCACCTCCAGCACCGGCAACAGCAGCCATCTCTGCAACAAACGAACCAAGTTAGATAAACATTAAAGCATAACACAAGTCCGCTTATTACCATGAGCGAAGTTGTGATAAAGACTGTATAGGCGAAGTTAAAGTTTGGGCGAAGTTGGAAACAACTTCGCTTCAGCTTTATGTTCGACTAAAAATTATTAAGTTAAAAAGGTTCCAGGCGAAGTTAAAGTTGGGGCGAAGTTGGGAACAACTTCGCTTCATCTTTAAGTTCGCCTCACCACAACATCGCCTCAGGCGAATTTAAGTTTCAGGCGAAGTTGAGCATCAGGCGAAGTTACGGATAACTTCGCCTCAGGCGAATTTAAGCTCCAGGCGAAGTTACGGATAACTTCGCCTAAACCTTAACTTCCCCTGAATCTGAAACGGCGACAGTAAGGTTAATCGAAATCCGGAAAACCGGTGTTTCGATTAACTTTGACGATTGAGGAGGCTCAAACACATGATATTAATGATAACTAAACGACCAGTTTACCCATGAACATGTAAAACAAGTTTTGAACTTGGGTTTAAAGATCGGTTGTTCGAGGTTATTAACCGGTTGTCGAAACAACCTTAGATTAACATCAATGAACATATAACATTTGATAAAAGAACCCAAACAACCTTTAGATCGGTTTGAAATCGAAGAACAAGATAACAAGTAGGATTAGTATAAGTTCGCTGTGTAAACGGATGATATAAGTTCGCTGAGTTTGAGAATAATGAACAGTTTGACTCTTGAAAATCCTTATATAGGGGCGAAGTTATACAGGCGAAGTTACGGATAACTTCACCTAGGCAAAGTTATCCACAACTTCGCCTGTTCAACAACATCGCCTATATATTTACAAAATTTAACCTTATAAGTTTAACATTTTTCCAATTAAGTTATAAAACTTTCCTTTAAGAACTAAATGACACGTTCAAGTCCAAGTAACCCGTTATAAACAAATACAACTACAGAAAAAGAAAACTTTAAACAATTTAAGTATAAGGGATCAAATTTCAGTCTGGATAGGGACTGCTACGTTTTAGAAAAGATCCGAACAGGAATCATACTAAGTATGTGACTGTCACATAGATCCGTGTTTAGCTGTATTATGACATAAAGAGACAGATTGTAAGCAGGTAAATAACTTAAGATGGTTTTCATCGTTTCTGTGATACGAGTTAGGTTTAATTATGCCTCAAAATTTAAGTGGGCAACTACTCAGAAATATTGATGCCTCCTATCTATCCTCAAAGCGTATTTGGCTTTCCCCAAGTCACCCCGAATTGACCTCGACCCATAGTGTCTGATTAAGTTATAAGTACTCTTCATCTGGTTCCCGTTCTTCTTCTTACTCTAAGATTGAGAAGTCTTGACACTTTCAGCTATAGAATGTTTCAATAACTCAATTTTTTTTTTTTTTTAATAACTCACAAATTTACATAGACTTCAGAGTAGTAAACCAACTGCAAGTCCCGAATCTGGATCACTACAGTTTCTTGAAATGCTATCTTCACGGGAATCAGAACACACATGGGCTCGTGTATGACTGGGTAATCGCTTTTCTGCCTATCATTCGGAAAGATATATATGAAGACATGCAAAACTCTTAAGGAGTTTCCACGTAAAATCAAGTAGATTTAGTTTGTATCACGTCTACTTTTACGCACCATAAAAAGTTACCATGACATACAATGACTGTCCTAAAGCCTTTTAAGCCTAATAACTTCACTAGTTAAGCACACAGAGTTAGTAAATCTATCATTTTCCAAGGTTGGATCAATCTTCCGTTTAACATTGCACACGTACTTCTTACAAAGTAGTAGACTTGAAAAATAATTTCATTTCCCATTTATTTTTTAAAATTTTAACATTAATCGCCCCGACCAAAACAAAGTCTTCAGGTAAACGGCTATCCCGAAGATCCAATGGATCAGCTGGACCGACCACATACTAGTATGTGTCCTTATAACTAAGTATGATTGACTAATTTTAAGCGAAAGAATGAAAACTCATCATAAACCGCCCCGGTCACAATCAGTAATCTGGCTAATGGCTATCCTCAAAATCTACAAGTAGAAAATGAGGACCAAAACATATCCGAAGACAAGTCCTTCAAACTGATGTAACCGACATATTTTTTTTTTTTTTAAGCGATAGTGACCTTTTTTTTTTTTTTTAAGTATTACAAGAAAAGCATGGTTACTCGGGATTGATCATCCCATTTAGCTCGATAAGGTTTTGAAATCTTGTTTTATCAAACGCTTTAGTATAAAGATCAGCGAAATTATCAAGCGTATCCACCTTTTCAAGCACTATCAGTTTCTTCTCAGCACAATCCCGTATGAAGTGATGACGTATGTCAATATGTTTAGTTTTACTATGTTTCACGGGATTGTTTGTTACTGAGATAGCAGCTGTGTTATCAATGCAAATAGGTGTAAGTAAGAAATTCAGACCATAGTCGCGTAACTGTTGTTGAATCCAAAGAACCTGGGAGCAGCAGTTGGATGCTGCCATGTATTCTGCCTCACAGGTTGAAATTGCGACCGAAGTCTGTTTCTTGCATTGCCACGACACCAATCTGCCACCAAGAAACTGACATCCTCCTGTTGTTGACTTCCGACTCTGATTGCACCCACCATAATCAGAGTCTGTGTAGGCAACTGGCTCCAAGTCTCCTCCTCTCGGGTACCACAACCCCAGCTTCGGTTTGCCCTTGAGATACCGCAAGATCCTCTTCACACCTTTCATGTGAGATTCCTTTGTGTTTGCCTGAAAACGAGCACAAAGACAAACAGCAAACATTATATCAGGCCTAGAAGCAGTTAAGTACATTAAAGAACCTATAATAGCCCGATACTGAGTTGGGTCCACATCTGCATCACCGTCTGACTCAGCACCCAATTTGTGATTGACGCAGATAGGAGTGTCGAATGGAGTGCTGTCCTCCATCTTGAATCGTTTGAGCACATCATGGACATACTTGGTCTGATGAATGAACATCCCATCCTTCTTCTGATCAACCTGCAATCCTAAAAAGAAAGTTAGTTCACCCATAGCACTCATTTCAAACCTTTTCTTCATAACGTCCTCAAACTCCTGACACATGGAGACTTTAGATGCAGCAAAGATAATGTCATCCACGTAGACTTGCACCAGCAGGAAGTCGCTTCCTTCTCTCTTAACGAACAACGTGCTATCAATTTTCCCTCTTTCAAACCCATTTTCAAGCAAGTAGTCTGATAAAGTTGAATACCAGGCACGAGGTGCCTGATGTAGTCCATACAATGCTTTGCTCAACTTGTACACGTGATCAGGAAAGTCTGGGTCAGGAAAACCCGGAGGCTGCTCAACATACACAACCTCATCAACTTTCCCATTCAAAAAAGCACTCTTCACGTCCAACTGAAATACCTTCATCTTTTTATATGCAGCAAACGCCAAAAACAATCTTATGGCTTCCAACCTTGCGACAGGAGCGAACACTTCATTATAATCAATCCCCTCTTGTTGATTGAATCCTTTCACAACTAGCCTCGCCTTGTTTCTTATGATAATCCCTTTCTCATCTCTCTTGCACTTAAACACCCATTTTGTGCCAATCGCATGCACATGCTTTGGTTTTTCAACCAAATCCCAAACTTCCATTTTCTTGAACTGAGCCAACTCTTCTTGCATGGCTTCGACCCACGAGCTGTCCTTTAAAGCCATTTGATAATTTTTCGGTTCAATCTGGCTGATAAAGCAGGTGTACAAGCATTCGTTGATTATTCCCGTCTCCTTAATGCTTGTGTAAACACAGGTGTGCTCATCCAAGCTACGTCTTGTTTGTACACCGGAGGACACATCACCAATCACGTTCTCCAAAGGGTGATCTTTATGAATTCTCGTGGTCGGAACAGAACCGACATGCAAATTGTCTTCCAAGTTAGAAGAGAGCTCGTCAATGGTTGTTTCATGCTGAGAGTGAAAAGGATTGATAAATTCTTCTTCAGTTGAGGCAGCAGGGGTATCGATAGTATTTGATGAGGAAGGTTGACATTTATCAATCAGCTGTCTTTGCAATAGATTTTCTTCCTCATCAAGGATCATCTTCGTAGCAACTCTTTCTTCTTCTTCAGAGATATCTAAATCCGGTATGTTAAAAGACTTAAAAAGTTAAACATAGTCGAAAAACTCCGCAGGTCCGTTGCTTGGTTTTGGCGGTTGGTAACTTGTGATATCTGTGTTACACACCACCTCAATCTTGCTTGTCGATGTATTGAAGACACGTCTGTTGGGAGTCCCAACAACATAACCGACTAAGATTCCTTCATCGGCTACTTCACCAAATTTAGAATTTGTCTTCAAAATCGAACAAGGGGACCCGAATGGTTCAAGACCACTCAAGTTGGGCTTTCTCCCATGCATAAGCTCATAACACGTTTTACCAAGTCTTTTAACAGTTAAGACCCTATTCAGAACATAACAAGCTGTAGCAACAGCTTCAGCCCAAAACACCACAGGAAGCTTCGAATCAGCCAGCATAGTTCTGGCTCCTTCAATTAACGTTCTGTTCTTCCTTTCAGCCACTCCATTTTGTTGCGGTGTATAAGGAGCGCTGTATTGGTGTTCAATCCCTCTCTGAAGACAGAAGATCTCCATCTCAAAATTTTTGAACTCTGTTCCATTGTCACTTCTGATGAACTTAACCCTTTTATCCATAACGTTCTCAACTTTGTTAATCAAATTCTTCACCATCTGAGCCGTTTCATCTTTTGATTTCAGGAAATATACCCACGAGTATCGTGAGTAGTCATCAGTGATCACCAAGCAGTATGAAGTACCTCCTAGACTTTTTGCATACACGGGACCGAAGAGATCCATGTGAAGCAATTCTAGAGTACTGGCAATTGAATTTACTTTCTTGGTGAGATGGGATTTCTTGTGCTGCTTTCCCTTCTTGCACGCTATACATTTATCTTCAAAATTGAAATTTTTCAAGGGAACGCCCAGCACAAGCCCATTCCTGACAATGTGGTTCATCTTCCGAAGATAAATGTGCCCCATTCTCCTATGCCACAATTCGGACTCTGTTTCACTCGCTTTTGTCATAAGGCATGAATCTGCCGTGGCCATTTCAGTTGATCTCATATCCATAGTGTACGTATTTCTTTCACGTGGAGCCTTCATTAAAATCCACTCCTCAGGTATCTGAAAACCTGGTTTCAACATAATCGCCTCGTTCTTTGTAAAATGAACGGTGTACTCCTTATCACAAATATGCGACACACTTAGCAGGTTGTATTTCAATTCTTCTACAAAGTTGACATTCTCCAGCGTCATCTTTCCGTTCGACACCGTTCCCTTTCCAGTAATATTGCCTCCACTTTCTCCGGCAAAACTTACTCTCCCTCCTTGAACAGGTTTCAAATCGTGTAACAAATATTTGTTACCCGTCATGTGCCGGGAACAGCCGCTATCTACAACCCAAAGATTGTTGGCAGCCCTGTTCAACTGTTCCTGCACAATAAAGCAAAAGATTAGAATTTAGGGACCCAAGACCAATTGGTCTTGGATCTATACATCCCAAACTTTGGCTTTCCAAAGTTAGTATCTCGATAACTCCTGTAAGTCCCATTAGGATATCTTATTGAAGATTGATTGTAACGCCTTCCAAACCTTTGAGAATTGAAAGAATTATAGCTTGTGGTTTGGTTATTAGAAGTGTAAAACTGAGATTTGTTTCTATGAAAACCTGAATTATTCACATTTTTGAATTTTAAGTGGTCTTCATTTTTAGGAGCATAATAATTACTATTAGGTCTATTCTCAGCTTTAGTAGGCCTTACACCTCTGAATCGCTGCTTCAGAGGGCAATTTGCAACAAGATGTCCTAATTGATTACATCTAAAACAACACCTATGCTCAACTTTTTTATTAACTGGTGTTTTAGATGTGGTGGCTATATTACCGGCCGTTCGTCTCACATATGGTGGGACGTACGGGTTTAGTGGGGTACTCTTTTTATTCGTTGAATCTTTTTCTCCACTCTTGGGTAACACAACCTCCTCTTTTACCTTACCAGACTCGGATGACTTATCCGAATCTGACGAGACAGGACTCTGATCAGAAATTTCAACACTTGAAACAGGCGAACTTGTTTCGCCTCTACTAACATTTGGTTCTTTGACAGTTACTTTAATTGGCACTGTCTGAGCAACCTCAAAATCAACAGATTTCTGAACACTAGGGTTAAAAGTGTAATTGTGATTGTACGGTGGTGGAACCTCATGATAACCGATTCCTCCTCTCTTAGTAGAGGAACCTTGATCACTAACAAGGTGATCAAGAATAGCAGAAGAATTTCTGAACTGTTCCAGTTTTTGATTCAGTTCCACCACTTTCACCTGGTGGTCAGCAATCTGTTTTTCTCTCTCAGCAATTAGTTTGGTCTTTTCTTCCAAAACCTCATAACTTAAATCAATCACTTCAATCTTTTCAGCAAGTTTAGTTTTTAAACTTTTAACATCTTTTTCACAAGCTTTTATTTTAATTTTATAATTATTTTCTCTTGATTTAGTAAAGTGATGATCTTCTTTTAAGGTTTTAAATTCAGCATCCAACCTAACATACTGATCAGTTATGGTTGCTAGTTGCTCAGACAAGTTCTCACATTTTGAACATATAGGTTTAGAACATACCTCGGAGAGCTGGTCATTGTCATCTGCCATAAGAGCTTTTTCTTCTTTGGTAGCCCTCTCACTTTCTTCAGTTTCTACCTTTGCCAAATTTGCCTGCTCGAAAGATTCTTTAGAAAGCAGGTTCCAGTTATATTCACCATCTCCTCTGGAAATCATAGCACTGTAATCTCTTCTTCCCTCATTATGCGGTGTAGACTTTCCTTGACTTCGTTCTACACGCTCATTCCTACATTCTTTTGCGAAGTGACCGTTTTGTTGACAATTGTAGCACCTTACCTTTGACTTGTCGAAACCTGGTCTTCCTCCGACAAACTTTCTACCGGTCTTATTCATAAACCTCTTCACCCTCCTTACAATCATGGCCATCTGCCATTGTAGATCCATTTCTTCCATATCGTCAGCATCAATCTGATCGTAATCTTCATCCAACATAGCTGGATCAACAATCTTCCCTTGAATATAGTTCTCATAGGAAGCAATGAAAGAAGCATAGAGGCCAAACTGCTCTTCAGCAGACTTGACACTCATAGGCATCTTAGAGTAGTTGTTGCTGGGAGCACTTGAAGAGCAACTACTCTTGCTTGCCTGGGGTTGAGAACCACTAGATCCAGCTGCTACATAGCAAACATCCCCATTTGTGTTAACTGAAACATGCCCCTCATGTGATGAGTTGGGGCCCGACTCTCCCTTCGAGTAGTAAGCAGCCGATTCAGTCTTTGAGCCTGAGCTAGTGTTAACTTTAGCTCCATACATACCTGGATCTTGAACCTGATCCATAGAGGTCTCTTTTCTGGCCATCTTAAGCTCAAAGGTTCTGAGCTTGTTGACTGCCGTTTCTAGATCATATGTGGGAAAGTCTTTGTCTTCCCTCATCAGCACAGTGTACATCTCCCATTTTGGTGGGAGAGCATCTAGAAGCTTCTCAACTATCTCTTCTTCTCTGTAAGAAATGGAATAGTTGCTCAGTTCAGTCATCAGATGATAATATCGAGTGATGATATCATCTAATGATTCATTCTTTAAATACTTGAAGACTGAGAACTGGGTCTTGAGCAGTTTTATTTTTGAAGTACGGATTCCTACATTTCCTTCAAATCTGCTCTCAAGGGCTTCCCAAAGCTCCCTTGCTGAAGTGTACTTCCTAAAAGTATGAAGGATCTCCTGTGGAAGAGCCATGGTAATAGCAGCATGAGCCTTGCTCTCAGCCTCATACATCTTCTTCTCTTCTTCTTCCATTTTACTATACTTCTTGATTTGGTCCCGACCTTCATACTCCATAATTGGTGGAATATACCCATCCTGGATGCATACCCACATCTTCGCATCCTGGTATTTGACGTCCTGTATGAACCGATCCTTCCACGCAACAAAATCGGTTCCCTTCAGCAATCTAGGGGCCTTGGTAGCCGACCCTGCTTCAACTTCCATCTTTACTAACTCAGAGATGTTGATCGACGACATCTTTTCCGAAAAGTAAGAAACCTGAAAAGTTAAATTTTTTTTTTTAAATAAAGTACTGTAGGCGAAGTTACGGATAACTTCGCTTGAAGTAGGCGAAGTTGTAGAAAACTTCGCTGAAGAACTTCGCTGATAACTCTGCTGATTAACTTCGCTGATTCTTAACTTCGCTTAAGGTAAGCGAACTTAGGAATGAGGCGAAGTTGTAGATAACTTCGCTGATACAGGCGAACTTGAGAAGGTAGGCGAAGTTGTGGATAACTTCGCTTAACCTTATATCTTCGCCGAAACCCTACGTACAGTGACGGCAACTTCGCCTAATGAACACGGACGTTTTTGAAGATCTGGAATCTGGATTTAACAAGGTTTTTGATGATGCAAAGGCTTGAATACTGTGGTAGTAGGTAAGATTGACTTAGAAACACGAAAACACGTCCCGCGAATAGTCGAAACGGGACGAAATCTATACCCGCGTGAATATCCCGAACCTCACAATCGAGCAAATGCTCTGATACCAATTGTAGGTTCCCTTGACGGATCGCACGAGATATCGCGGTCTACTCAGGTGCGGAATCCCTGCGTAGATCGTTACGAGTATAGAACACAAACACACAAATACACGAAACACGTTATATTGATAACCGAACTCACGTGATGTAAATATCACTGTTACAAAAAGACTAACTTGAACAACTGAACTCACGAACAACTGATTAACCAACCCAACAAAGCCGTAACATCTAATATAAATACACGACAACTTCGCCTGATATGTTCAGGCGAAGTTGTCCATAACTTCGCTTGTTCAACAAGTTCGCCTAGGCGAACTTGTTGACAACTTCGCTTATAACAAAAACATAAATAACAATACAGACTCGATTACAGACACTAGACTATGAACTACTGACATTCATGCACCAACACAAGCCGGTGTGGTAGCCTCTGAATTGGGCAGAAATAATTTGTTGAGAATGTTCGGGGAAATCAGCTAGTACAAAACAAACCAAACATGAAACAGGGGTACAAGAGGTATAACCAATTAAACGTGTGCGCCGTACAACTTAAACCGATACTACGATCAGTTTTAGTTCTGAATGAACATTATACCATGAACCTCCGCCAAAAGTGTGATTATGTGATCATTATCGTATAAGGGAATAGCGAATAAAGATGTGTCACAAGGAAGAATGGGCACTAAGCTGGTAGTTGTGGACCATTGTGAAGACTGTAAATCGATCGTTCTAACTCCACCGTCCACTGTTACCTCAATCATAACTAATTTCCCTTTCAACCCATTGCGAACTAGCAAGCTTACTATGAGTGGGACAATACGAAACACTCCAAAAAGAAGTGTCCCAAATTAAACCAAGGAATCGACGTCTAACTTGGCTAGAGCCGCGGTTAGTGATCAAAATCGATAAAGACACGATAAAACTTAAATATGAGGAAGAGACATCTGTAATTCCTGATTAATATGCTTCAAATTCATTTGATATAAGTACCGATAGAGGTCTTATTTCCATTAACTTCTTACCCCGAGAAATGTATCGGTTAATGGACTAGTAGACCCCTACGCTATTGAATTCGCTAACAAAAAAAAACCCTATAATTATTAACCAAATACTCCAAAGATGTTCTATTATCCTAACCAGCCAACCAATTTTTTTTTTGACCTACTCCTAGTCTAGTTAGGAAGCATCGATGTAATTGTCAGTATGGACTGGTTAGCTAAATACAAGGCGGAAATCATGTGTGATGACTAAATAGTTAAATTTCCCCTCTTGGATATGAATCAACTATGGTACAAGGAGAGGAGGTTGGTGTAATATCACCTCTTGTGTCTCATCTTAAAGTATTACGCTTTCGCCAATGGTGTATGGCATTTCTGGAAAATGTAATCATAAAAACCTTAATGAAACATATAGGGAATATCCCCGTAATACTCGAATACTCCAATATCCTTATTGATGAACTACCCGAAATCCCACTATTCGACAAAATGAACTCCGAATTGACCTTACCTTAGGGGCAACCACTATTACCATGCACCTTATCGACTGACATTCTTCGAAATGTAAGAACTAATTACACAACTGCAAGAATTACTAGATAAGGATTTCATAGAACCTAGCTATCCTCATTGGGAAGCACCGATGCTGTTGGTAAAGAAAAAGGATGGAGGCTCAGGATGTGTGTTGATTACCGTAGAACTAAACAAAAATCACTAACAAAAGCTAACAACTCCTCTCATGATTCGATGATTTGATCAATCAACTCAAGGGAGCAAATTACTTCTCGAAAATCGACCTCCGATCAGGCTATCTTCAAGTTAAGATCCAAGAGGAAGATGTTTCTAAAACAGCGTTTCGAGCTTGGTATGGTCACTATGAACCCTTAGTTATGCCCTTCGGACCGATTAATACATCCGCAGTTTTCATGGATCATCCGAACCGAGTTTGTAAACCGTACCGCAACAAAATTTATTATAACGTTAATAATGATCTCTTGATGTATTCGAAAGCTGAAAATGAACCTAAAGAAAAACTATGATCAATTTTGGAGGAGTTGAAGCAGGAGGAATTGTCCAAGTATGAATTCTAGCTACAAGGAATATGATTTTTCGAACACGGAATTTACATACACCCGAGCAAAACTAACAAACACCAGAGTCAACAAAAGAAATTCGCCAAATTTTGGAACTAGCTGAGTATTATCGGCGCTTCATTGTACACTTTCCAGTTTAGCCCGACCCTTAACCCTTTAAACCCAAGAAAATCGAATTTTTGATTAAGAAAAAGAACAAGAAATGGTTTTTAATCATTAAAACAAAAACTTTGTCAAACCTCTATGCTAAGTCTCCCAAAAGGGACTAACGATCTAGTGATCTAATGTAGAGAAACAACGGTATAAAAATGCACCTCCTGACAATCAAAAACACACGAGAAATTTACATTTTCCCTTACCTGGAGTATGGGACGATTTCTTCTACACCTATGTCATGGATACTACTTATATGCCACCAAATGAACAAATTACATGAATCACAGAAGCCTATGACCTACAATTGATTTAACAAAACTGACTGTGGGTTAGGAAGGACGAGTGGAGTCGTGAAACAATTGTAATTAAGAAAAATCGATGCTTCAAGAAGAAGGGATAAAAAAATTAAACATTGGAAAGTAAGAGTATTTGAAACGATTGTTTAGACAAACATTATCGGGCATATTCATATCGCCCTAAAGAAAGCCTTAAGAGTATAACATTTAGAAAACAAAATCTTGTACGGGAACGATAATAACTTCAGAAAGGAAAACCGATGAAATTCTATACCTCCAACAAACCGAGTTTAGAATTAACTAAAACAGAGTATCAAGAACCCTCTGTAATGCTACCACAACCGAAAGCACCCAGTGGAAGTGAGAACATATTACTATGAGCCTCGTAACACCCGTTCGTAAATCAGCCCTAAGAACGCAGTATAGTCCAGGTACTAGTTGACCCACTAACTTAATTTGCATACTCTCTCCTGATCCATAACAACTACACGACTGAAAGGCACGCCTACAATTATGTCAACAAAATCATACCTCGACATGGTATGTCTATTTCGATTACTTCGGACTGAAATAGTCATTTCGCCTTTTAGGTACTGACAAACTTAAGAAAACGAATCGGTTTAAGAATGCTGACCTGTCATTCCCAATTAAACGATCGATCTGGGCAAACTATAAAGACATTGGGAGAATTACATTGCAACTGTATATTGAATCTTGAAAGGAATTAAGACCAGCATTCTCATTGGTGTAATCCTCGTATTCTAATAATTACCATAGTAGTATACGAGCGACACTATAACTGGTACGATACAAGGAAGAGTATAAATCGTTTTCTTAATAAGCTAAAAGCCAGAAACACCCAAAATGCAAATCCACTTTGAGTCCGAAAACCACAGATAAAGCTTGTAGAAATCAAAAACAAACTGAAAGCCGCATAAATTTAATAAAAGAACTACACCGATGTACGCAATGAATTGTTGACCTTTGAAAAGTGTTGTTCGAATTGAGGAAACTGATAAGTTGACATCAACATACATAGAATTGTACGAGGTTGTCTCGGAAATTAACCGTAGCATATTGAATAAACCATCTCGAGAATTGAGTTCATTCTTAATTTTAATTCTACTAGCAATTTCTTAAATACAGAAACAAACAAGTGCCTAATTGATAAGGCAGAGATAATACCATCTGAAAATTTACACATAACTAAACCTTGTAAAGAACCCGCATAAATAATGGACGGGAAAATCAAACAGTTACGACTCATCAAAAATTTCAATGATCAAAGTTCGGTAAAATCCGCATCAGGGAACCAAACACATTTGAAAACGAAAACAAATACTCTTGTTTGTCCCTAAGGATCGTCTAATTTGGCATATTGAACTTCGGGGACGAAATTTCTAAACGGGGGTAGAATGTGACATTGGTGACAAAACCGGATACACCTTGGTATTCACAAACCGAATAAGCGTTTAACCGCTTATTGCGTAACGAACGAATGATTAACCGAACGGGTCTGGTTATGACCTGGATATCCCGGGGACCATCTATAAGTGATATACATTTAATATAAGCCAATATATCAATATTATGGCCTTAGTTTGATAGCAAAACAGTTAAACGAAAACATGCTCGTTTAACTACCCGCTATAGATTTAAACGCGAAAGATAGTTACAAACCAAGCATTGTATCATCCGTTAAGCCGAAAAAGACTTACCAAACACTTATTTGAAATGTTTTAAGCGATCCGTGAAAATATTTTCGATTTTTACAAACGTATAGTATGTTTTTATAATTTTACACAAAACTAGCCGAAAAACACTCGTTTTCGCTCCGTTTGTCGCACCCGATATATTTTTGTCGCCAAAAACCGAACCCGAAATAAATTTGGACTCGTCATTTCACCTTCGGGCACGTAAATCGAGAAAAGTGGGCCAAACGGGCCCAAAAGGGGACCCAACGAGCCCAGCCCGCCAAAGAAGACTTTTACCCCCTTATTTTTTCTTTCACATATAAACTAGATCCAAGATATTTTCATCATCATTTTCTTGAAAATTCTGGACACAAGTTCTGCTCCAGCCAAGAACCATCAAAAACAAGGTAAAGAGAATAATCGATTTTCGGCTTGTTTAAACTCGTTTAATACCATAAAAACATGTCTTGATTACTAAAAATCATTCCTAACCGTGTAAAAATCCTAAAAATGGTCCATAAACATGTTTTGATCATAAACACGGTAAGAAACCTGTTTGATAGTTTTTTGGCCATAAACACGGATTAAAGGGTTGAAACGACGTTTTTACGGTTCAAAAGTTCGTTTTTGGGAACTAGCCGAAACCCTAAGTTAAAGGGCTGTTATATTGATGAAACCTGCTTGGTTTGTGATATAGGAATTGTACCTAGCTGGCTTAGAGGCACAAGAACCTGAAAACTTGATTAAAAAGTCGGAAACGATCCAAACCCGCTAAGGTAATGCCGAAACACTCACTTACGGGCTGTTTAGGTTAAGGTTGTGATGTGCATATTTTTAGGCCTTTAAATTTTTCAGGGACATCAGGGACCATGTGATTGAGTCCCTGTTCAAATTTGGTAATATTTCGACCATCCGAGAATATTTGGCGAATTTATTACCGAATTGGGACGTTTATTTGGGAAAAATAGCTAAAATACTTCAAAAATTATGAAATTTTCCAGGGAACTCAGATTTGATGTATTTTGATAACATATGAATTTTGGGATCATTTGGAGAAGCTTAAAGGTGTTTTGTTTATTTGCGTTCGCGTGAGTTTTTATAGCCGAATTTGGGACGAAAAGAATATCGCATGAGCTTTTTACATTCTGGAATTGATACAGGTTGTTTTGTGACATTATTTGAGTATTCAGGAATTTTTTGTGGAATTTTTGGAAATTGTTTGGGGTAAACGGACTATTTTCAGGCGAAATATAGCTGATAAAATGAATTTTTATAAATTAATAAATCAGTAATTAATTTCAGAAATATTTTTATAAAAATCTACATATTTTAATTGATAAGTGGTTAAATTTTCATAATTTAATGATTAACGGTTAATTAATTATGCTAATTTGAATATTAAACAAATTCAGTTTTTATAAAAACCGGCAAGTTCGCGACTAACGAACCTGCGGGAATATCAAAACACCAAGAGTGATCAAAAATCATATTTTTGGACTAATTAAGTGAAAATGAACTTTTCTATGAGAAATCTGGACAATCCGGGTGGATTGTGCGCGTTTCTTCTCAAATCAAACTGAATAAACGGAAACGGGCCCCGTGGCTAATCCGGGACCCTAATAGGTGACTCTTCTTTATAAATTAATCATTTTAGTAACCAATACATTTACTCAAGCTTATTTTCCCATAACTTTTTTTGAACGCGTAAACGAACAACTTGACCTAGCTGGGAAAACGGAAATCTGAGCCAAGTCAGTTTTAAGTATTAGACATTGAACAACATCACAACCTAAGCCTATTGCCACCTTCTAGGCATTCCAGCTACACCCAGATTAGTTATACAGCCCAATTTAGTATTGAGATTATAATAATATTAAAATATTAATATTATTATAATATTGATTATAGGAGCTACTGATAACGGACTGAACAAACCACGAGCTGATACAGTACTGATTATCTACTAAACCGTGAGTTTCATGACCCCACTCTTTAAACAGTTTTACGAACTTTTGGGGTGAAAAGCATGTTTGATTACATATACATACCTAAAACATGTATTGATGTGAATTATTTAAGTGCTAACACACGAAAGTCCCCACGATCACAGTGATTAGCTTCGAGCCGGTGGCTTGTGAATAGTACTATTGGTTTGACAAACCCAAACGGAATCGGCCTGGTTGCCGTGTCACATAGCGCCGTTTGCACATGACCATACTTATACAAACAGGCTATGTAGTGTTAGACATAGCTACCGGGGCATGTTGTGGGCGGAAAGGGGCAACAGTCGTTGATGGAGCGTGGGAAATGGATGCACGCAGCACATACAGTCAAGGCTTCACTGTAGCTTAGCATAATTACATCATTTACATACATACATACTTATTTCATGATTACAAGTGTTGACTTGTGAATACTCATTACTGTTTTCTTGAAACTCGTGAAACTCACCAACTCTAGTAGTTGACCCGTTTTAAACTGCTTTTCAGGTATACCTAAATCGGAATGATTTGGTGATCTGTTACTTGCCCAAGGTGTGTGGTTGATGCTATGTGAATAGAATCAAGGATACTAGTAGCAAGATCGTATAGTCAACGAACTAGCCTTGGTTGTATCACATAGACTGTAAAACAATGATAGAACAAAGAAATGTAATATATTGTAAATTAGTTTGTAATGTTTCTTTATAAACAATGTGTTGATACCAGAGGTGTCTGTTACATTCCCGTTTTACGCTTCCGCATTGTGCTAGTCGGGGTGTGACATCTACCTATCTTGAGACTGAGAGGTAATAGATAGTTGGGGTTGTCTTATTCATTAGGCGGTCTGGGTATAGATTACATGAGAGTGGATTTCTCCTTTACTGTCTTTTGATTTTTGCTATTCTAAGTATTTTTGAACATCTTTAGGTTACTCCTTACGTCCCTTACACTCCCGGATGTATTGTGATTAGTGAGACTGAGAGGTGATCTAGTCATTAGAGTACTTTAATATTGTTGGAGAGACTGAAAGGTAATCCAACCAATCGGTTTGCGTTATACGTCCCTTAGGTTTTTCTTTTAGGTGACACCCAGAGAATGATCAGGGATCCACTAGGATATCTAGGGCGTCGTATCTTTAGATCCCGGTTCCATCACAGTTTCCATAGCCGATAAGCGTCCAAGATTCATATATAGGATTTCAGGCCTAGGTAACGCCTTTCTCATCATTGAGTTCATCTAGCTCAGAGAGTTGAAGTTTGTCATTTTTTTGTGTCAGTGTCAGTTTTAGTTTATAGTTAATAAATAAAATAAACACAAAAATCAATTAATTCTATTTAATTAAGTTATTAGTCAGAGTCTAGTTTAGGCGTCGCTAGTGTCCTTTGGGTTCGAAATCCGGACTTCATTAGGCATTACTGCAGTTGATAGGTACACTTGCCTATCTAGTGGTCTAGCATTAGGATAGTCTAGGTTTATAAATTTAAAACTAAAGTGTCTAGGTTAGGTTAAGTTTTTATAGACTGCTTTCAGCACATCAGCAGCACCAACGGCGTCTCAACCCTAATGTGCAAGATGTTGTGAAGAAAGAGGTCATTAAGCTTCTCAATTCTGGATTGATTTATCCGATCTCTGATTCCCCATGGGTGAGCCCGGTGCAGGTCGTCTCGAAAAAGGATGGTATGACAGTTGTTGTGAATGGGAAAAACGAGTTGATTCCTATGCGTACTGTCACGGGACGGAGAGTTTGCATTAACTACCTCAAGCTCAACGATGCCACCAGGAAAGATCATTTTCCACTCCCCTTCATCAACCAGATGTTGGAGCGACTGTCGGGAAAGATGTTCTATTGCTTTCTTGACGGTTTCTCGGGATACTTTCATATCCCCATATCTCCTAAGGATCAGGAGAAGACGACATTCACATGTCCCTATGGCACATTCGCCTATCAGCGGATGCCCTTTGGACTGTGTAATTCCCCAGCCACGTTTCAGAGATGTATGGTGGCGATTTTTCATGATATGATCGAGGACTCCAAGGAGGTTTTAATGGATGATTTTTTTGTTTTCAGGAGTTCTTTTGATCATTGTTTGAGAAATTTAGAGATAATGTTGGCCCGATGTTAGGAGGCCAACCTTGTGCTTAATTGGGAGAAATGCCACTTTATGGTGAAGGAGGGCATTATGTTAGGGCATAAGATTTCACAGGCGGGGCTTGAGGTTGATCAAGCCAAAATTAATACCATTTCTAAGCTTCTGTCACCAAACGCGGGATTTTATCGGCGATTCATAAAGTACTTTTCCCAAATCTCCCGCCCGATGATGAAACTCCTTGACAAAGATGCCCCATTTGTTTTCTCCTCTGAATGCCTTCAGGCGTTCGAGTTGTTGAAGGAGAAATTGGTGAATGCCCCTATCATGGTTGCCCCCGACTGGTCCTTACCTTTCGAGTTGATGTGCGATGCGAGTGACTTTGCAGTCGAGGCGGTCTTAGGTCAAAGGCGGGATAAGCATTTTCACCCGATTAATTATGCGAGTAGGACACTAAATGATACGCAGGAGCACTACACGACCACTGAAAAAGAGCTCCTTGTTGTTGTCTTCGCATTCGATAAATTTTGGTCTTATCTTGTCCTTTCTAAGACCATTGTGTTCACGGATCATGCAGCCCTTCGCGATCTTTTCAGTAAACAAGATGCGAAGCTGAGACTCATTAGATGGATTTTGTTTCTGCAGGTGTTTGACATTGAGATCCGTGATAAAAAGGGTGCTGAGAATGTCACGGCCGATCATCTCTCCCGTCTAGAGTGCTCAGCTTTATCGGAACAAGTGGGGGTTCACATAAATGACAATTTCCCGCATGAGTTCCTCATGCATATCGAGACGCGTGATAAAGATCATCCTTGGTTCACGGACATCGCGAACTTTCTCACGAGTGGAATCGTTTTGAAGGTCCTTACTCATCAACAAAAGAAGAAATTCTTTTCTGATGTTAAGCATTATTTTTGGGAGGATCCTTACTTGTTTCGTGTTGGTGCCGATCAGCTCGTGCGTAGGTGTGTGTATGGTGATGAGGGTCGAAAGATCTTGAAACACTGCCACGAGGGCCCGACCGGAGGACACCATGGAGCCACATCCACGGCGAAGAAGGTCTTTGACGCGGTTTTTCTGGCCAACCATCTTCCGTGATGCTCATGATATGGTGCAGTCTTGTGATGCTTGCCAGAGGGCGAGCAACATCTCATTACGAGACGAGATGCCCCAGCGACCGATTCAGGTCTGCGAGGTTTTTTGATGTGTGGGGCATCGACTTCATGGGACCTTTCCCGACTTCTTTCAGCCACCGTTACATTCTAGTAGTTGTTGATTACGTTTCGAAATGGGCTGAGGCGCAAGCCTTGCCCACAAATGATGCTAGGTCGGTGGTGAAGTTTTTGAAGAAGTTTTTCTCCCGCTTTGGTGCTCCCAAAGCATTGATTAGTGACCAAGGGACACATTTCTATAATACCCAGTAGGAAAAGGCATTGTCCCGGTATGGTGTTCATTATCGCCTCTTTACACCATATCACCCACAGACGAGTGGGCAGGTTGTGGTCACGAATCGGGGCATCAAGAGGATTTTGGAGAAAACTGTCAGTCAGAACCGAAAGCATTGGTCCGAGAAATTGGATCACGCACTATGGGCTTTCCGTACCGCCTACAAAACACCTATTGGGACGACACCGTTAAAATTGGTGTGCGGGAAAGTGTGTCATCTCCCTGTTGAACTCAAGCATAAGGCATATTGGGCATTGAAGAGTGCGAATCTTGATCTTGCATGCGCGGGTAAGAACAGGTTTGGTCAGTTGCATGGGCTTGAGGAGTTAAGAGGCCAAGCTTATGAGAATTCGAGAATTTATAAGGAGATAACCAAAAAGCTTCATGACGACCGGTTGAAGGACCACAAACAATTCCAAGTGGGCGATCGTGTTTTGCTTTATAATTCTCGCCTTCATTTATTCCCCGGGAAATTAAAATCCCGATGGTCCGGCCCCTTTAGTGTTTGACTACGGAACCGTTGAGATTGGCTATGAGGATGGACGCATCTTCAAGGTGAACGTTCACCATTTGAAACACTATTTGGGAGAGCCGATTGAGACAGTTCTGGAGGTTGTTGACCTCCACCCCATGACCCTATGTGGGGAGTGTGAGTCTAGCTATCGACCTCGTCTAAATTTAGCATGTTTAGGAACTTTGTAGCTTTTTTATGTGTTTGTTTTCTTCTTAGTTGTTTTTTTGAAGTTATGCTTACCTTTGTTCCTTTCCGGTTCCATTCTTTGAGCGAGAGATTTTGGGTTAGGGCTCATAATGGTCAAAATCAGGAACCAATTTGGTGTTTGGAGTTGAGTGGGGTGCTGCCAAGTTGGCAGAATGGAAATTGGTGGTTCAAATGAAGCCGCGCGGTCTCCTGCACGGGCCTGCACGGTCGTGCCAAACACCTCAGGAACCGTGCAGCAGTTTTTAAACAGGTTTTATACCCTACCTAACTCCATTATCATCCATTCCACTCTCCCAAACCTCCGGCTTCACCCCCTCTCTTCCCAAATCTCTTGTTCTCTATTGGATTTCAACACTAAAGGTATGTTTAATCTTCCTTTCCATCTTCCTTTTCTTTGTTTTATAGATTTTAGGGTTTGTTCTTGAAAGATTTGGGGCTTTTCCAATCCTATCACTTTTGGGTCGGATTTGCCCTAATTTCTTGTTGCAGTGGTTAGTTTTAGGGTTGTATTTGACTATTTTGGGCTTGATTGCGTTGATTTTGGTTGATTTGGTCGTTCTCCGGCCACAAACCATCGCTAGCACTACTGCAGCAACAGTGGCACGACCGCCGGCACAGGCCTGCACGGCCGTACGTGGTCGATTTCCTGGCCAGGAACTTTCCGATCAACCAGTCTGTTTTCTAAAGCCACCTGCATGGTCCTGTCGGTCCGCACTGCCTTGCACTGTTTCCGGCCTGACCATACCAAATAGTCAATCGACCCGTTTTTTTTGTTTCCTTTTATTTATTTTTGTGCTGATTCTTCTGTTGTTTGTCATATGTCGTCAGGACGAAGGCACCTGTTTTGCCAGTTTGCGGGAAGTAGCGGCAAGAGACGCGACACCACCGGCTCGGTGAGTTGTGGGCTAGAAGAGACAAGTTCATTATGGGGTGTGTTCCATGTTATGAGACACTCGAACACATTAATCAGTATGATCGTTTCGATGCTTTGCTCACTGAGCCATGGCGGCGTCTTTTCGCTATCCGGCGACCAGTATACCTCGAGCTCACACTTGAGTTTCTGGCTTCCTTTTTTTATGTACTCATTGATCCGCGAAACAGCGGGGTTTGTTTCAGGTTGGGGGTAATTGGTACCACTGGTCCCTTGCCACCCTCGCCAGCACTTTGGGATTATACACGGACGAGGAAATAGAAATGGAGCTGTTTGATGGTCTGCAGGATTTTCCGAGCATCGAGGTGAGACATGCATTCTGGAGTCCGGTTACTGGTTTGCAGCATGATGGCCGGCCCTCGAAGGCCACTCTACTACAAGACCTGCTTCACCGCATCCTGCACCACATTATATTATACTCATCGGAGCCCCGCAGTGATAGCGTGGGTAACGTCGTGACCCAGGACCTTTTTCACTTGTATTGTATCATTGATGGTCACGAATGTAACCTAGGGTTTAGTGTGGCGGAGTGTTTTAGTCGGGCGGGTGGCTCAACATCGGGTAACTCCATCTGTGCGGGTATGCTCATCACAGAGCTGGCCCACCAGTTAGGAGTGATGGATCTGCCAGCTGCTGGAAGATTGACACGGATGGGTGAAGGAATCACCGTGGGTATTGCTCAGCTCTGTTCGATGAGGATTGTGAGGATGGTCGGGAACCAGACTCGATTGATTGATAGGCAGGGTCGCATTTGGGACCCGCTGCCCCCTGCTGATGACGTTGACATGCCAGATCACGGGCAGGACCAGCCACCGCTACAGCAGCCCGAGAATCCGGAGCCTCTTGATTACGAGCGTTTATGGCAGAGGTTTGACCAGTTCAGCCTCAATCAGGAGAAGCTCCGGACCGCACAGGAGTAATTCAGGGCGGAGCAGATCGATCAGCGGGGCCTACTTGACTACATCGCTGACTACACCTGCCGAGGCTTCGAGTGGGTTTACGCGTACGGTCAGACCCATGGGGCACATAGCGGTTTCATGGTTCCCATTGCACCTTCGTGGTCCTACGGCTCATCTTCATCGACTCATTTTGCGGACGAGCAGCCTATGCCCTTTGATGCTAAATTCTCCTAGCCTGGTCCTTCTACTGGCCCGTTCGTTGACCCCCTTCCGAGCCCCCTCGTGCAGCCTGGCCAGTTCACGGTTCTCGACCCCTATACCATGGCAGATCCGTACAGCTCCGACTTGTTCGCAAATCAGGATGCGGGTCCGTCTGGTTCGGTTTTTGATGATATTGGAGGGCAACACTTTGTTTTCGGTGTTTCTATTTTAGGACGTGTGTGACTTTATTTTTATTTTATATTTGTAAACTGTTTTATTTTCTTGTGGGTTTGAGTTAATGATGGATGTTATTTGGATTGATGGTATGGATTGTGTGTATCGTGTATTGTGTTGGTTGGTGTGGTTTGTTTTGTCTTGCTTTATCATTGCAGGTGGATGTTTATTTGCACAGTTGGCGTTGCCGGGTCTTCACTATTGACCCTCCCGGGTCTCTTGTCTGGTAGCCTTGCGGTTTTCAGGGGAGTTTTCTGTTCTCTCTCTTTTGCATTTACTTTTATAGTTTTTTGTTGTGCAACGAGGGCGTTGCACAATTCAAGTGCGGGGAGGGAATTTTGTGAACTTTGTTTGTCCAAACTTAAATTTATTGCAAAATTCCTAAGAAAATTTTTTGTTGCAAATAATAACCACTAAACAATTTTAATTCAACTTTAATTGTTTTGTCAAAGCACAAATCTTTAAGACATTTAAGTTGAAACTCTTTAAAAAGACATAACTTTAAGCATGACAAACAAATTCACATTCTTACCTTGCAAAAGTTACCCATTCCGCCCGTTTCCGTGAGTTGGCCTCATCATATTTTTTCTCATATTTTTGCGGGCAATTGAGTGAGCTGGCTGATTATTGTAAGGTAGAACTTGTTTTTGGGATTGCATTTTAAAACCATATACATATACATGGCATAAACCATTGAGGAATTTAGGATAAACTCCCTGTCTAGACATTTTCCAGTTATATTTTCCTTACCCACATTATGCTCTTAGTAGCCCATGTTTAGCCTTTTCCCGTGTTTTTATATTTCGCCCTATTTTTATCGCCACTTTGCCATATAGCCTTTTATCTTTCACTCATTTTTGGTTAAAAATCCGGTTCGGCTAAATTAGTTAGTTTATTTTGTATTTCATTTGTGTTGTATTTTATCACTTGGGAATTTTAGAAGCACAATGCTATCTCTCAAAGTGAAAATTTTGTATGTAAAGTATATAAGTTTAGTTGGCAAAAAATATATATATATCCTTCTAAGAAAAGAAGAGAAAAATAACAAGTTAGTTCATCATATATTAGGTGAAACGTGATTTCAAAGAGCCATTTTTGGTTTGATTGGCTCTCGGCCCGTTTAAACCATTTTGTTTAGTTAGTTAATTTTGTTTTATAGCTAACGTAGTTCCGGATTTTCTAACCGTTAAGCCACTTTTCCCAAAAAAAAATCCTCACCTTAACCCTAAGCCAAATTACAACCCTCAAGTACTCGTGTTTTATGCCATGTATGTGTCAGTTTGATTTGACCCTTAAACAAGGCTATGCCTTGCTTAGTCATCGTCTTGGCATCGAGTGTTTTCAACATGCACTATTACACGCATGATCACGAAATATAGCCGAGTGTATGAATGAACATTGTGAGGTTTGCAAGGAGGGAATGTGATGACAAGTTGTAATGTTCTCCAGATTATGTCTTCATTCTTATTAGGCTTGTTTGGACATATATACAATGCTTGCTTGATCTATTAAATATTTGAATGTTTATTGCTTGCGGGTTATTATTATTGCTATTTTGTGTGAGGATGTTTGATGTACCATAAAGTGTGCATCTTATTGCATTGAATTATCCTCATATTTATGCCGAACTCCATGCAAATTCATTGTTTTAGGTATTTATTTGAGTTATTTGTGAATTTGCAGGTCCGGGCACCCGCCCGACAAAGAAAACATGAAAAGAGGGCGTTTCAGGGATAAAATACAGCATTCTGCCAGACATGCACGACCATGCCAACCCGTGCCACCTGGGAATTTCACCAATGCAAGCCAATGTAGGATCTAATGTCGAGAAAATTCAAAATGGCCAGCCCGTGCAAGTGCAAGCCCATGCCAGAACAGAGAAACCTGACTTTTTGGTCAGATTAAACAAGGGGTTGACTTCCCACATTTAGGCACGGCCGTGCAAGCCCATGCACATGCTCGTGCCAGACATCTAGACAACATAAATACACCCCTATTATCTCCATTTTGAGTGTGGAGCCTTAGGGGAATTCATTGAATTTGCTGGAAAATTATTGTGTTTGTGCTAGAGAGAATTCAAGGCTTCCATCTTTGTGTGATCATCCTTTCAAGTAGCAATCATCATTCGTCTTAGTTTGCAATCTTTTGTTCTTGACAATGATTTGTAAGATTACTTTGAGTTTGATTGTTGTATCAAGCCTTATGGGCTAAATACTCTTGTTACTTAGATTATGTTGATACTTTTGCTTACGTGATATTTATCTATGCATGATTTTGGCAAGTTGGTGTTCTTCAAGTTTATGACATGTTCCTGAATAGAGTTTAATGGTTAAATACTTGTTTTAATTCCTAGTCTTGTTAGTTTGATAGATCTTAGCCATAATATGTTGGAAAACTATGTGTTGAATATTTGTTTATGAACTTAGTTTGTGTATGCATACTTTGTTTATATCATTAAGTTAGGAATGACAAGTGAAAATTAACTTGGTTATGAATTCTAACAAGTATGAAACCTATCACTTGATATTGAAAAATTGTATGGTGATAACATGATTCTTTGAGTTGGTTGATGTTTGCTAGAGATTAAGGCCATAATCCTTAGTTCATATTTTTGCTAATTAAAAGATTCATGTGTTTAACTAGTGCTCTTGAACTTGTCTATTTTACATGATTTTAGGTGGTTAGGGTGTTGTTTTTATGCTAGCTTTCCTTTAATTGTGAGATTAGGTAGTTTTGACAAACTTACTAATCTATGGTTATTAACTTGATGAATACCCATCTTGATGTTTTGTTGTTAGTATTAGGTTGCCTTGATTGGAATTTGATATTAATGCTTAATACATGATGTTTGCATTATCATTGTCATTTTGTAACTAGGTTTAAGTGGATGCATAGTCTAAGTAGCTTTGTTTGGATTGATTGTTAGTTATAGTTTATTTGCTTTGTTATCGTTGTATGCTAGTTTAGTGACTTGAAAAATTATTTAAATTGTTTGCTTGGTTAATTTAATTACAAAGATTTAGTATCAAAAGTTAGCCGTGTCCATGGATTGACACTCGGTTCTTACCGATACTTTGCTACAAGCGATAGGTACACTTGCCTTTCGTGTGTGGTTTGGTTGCTGATGAAAACCATTTTTTTTAAAACCCAATTTGTGTGAATCTTTTATTCAAATTTTATATATATATTCGCACACGTCAGTAAACGAATTGTAAAGATACTAAGACACAATAAATGAATAAACTTTTATTAAATAGCCAAGACCCAAATTATAGTACAGGTCGGGTACAACGAAAATGGAAAAATAATGGATGTTACAGTATTCCCTACTTTTGGAAATTTTGTCTCGAAATTAAGGTGGAGCTGCCACAAAGAGATAAGGATACTTGGTCTTCATATGATCTTCCCATTCCCAAGTAACTATAGCACCACGTTTAGATTCCCAACGAACCTTAACTAATGGAATTTGGCTACGCTTCGTTTCCTTATCCATGTGATCCACAATCTCCACCGGCTTCTCAACAACGTGCATGGTCTCATCGATATGAACATCGTCGAGAGGTATATGGAGATTACCCTCGGCTAGACACTTTTTGAGATTCGATACACGAAAAGTCGGGTGAACATTAGAGAGTTCATCGGGAAGATCGAGTTTGTAAGCGACTTTACCAACTCTATCAATTATCTTGAAAGGACCAACAAATCGAGGTGATAACTTTCCTCTTTTACCAAAACGAACGACTCCCTTCCAAGGAGATACCTTGAGAAGGACTTGATCACCAACATTGAATTCGAGAGGCTTTCGACATTTATCGGCATAATTCTTTTAACGACTTCTTGCGGCGATAAGATTTTGATGGAATTGAGCAATTATATCGGAGTTTTCTTGAACCATCTCGGGACCGGTTATTTGAGATTCACCAACTTCTTTCCAACATATCGAGGAACGACATTTGCGGCCATAAAGAGCTCCGAACGGAGCCATTCCAATGCAAGAATGGAAACTATTGTTGTACGAGAACTCACTGAGTGGTAGATGTTCAACCCAATTTCCACCAAATTCAAGTACAAAAGATCTAAGCATATCCTCCAAAGTTTGAATGGTTCTCTCAGACTGACCATCGGTTTGAGGATGATAAGCGGTGCTAAGATCCAAATGAGTTCCCAAAGACTTTTGAAGAGACTTCCAGAAATGCGAGATGAAACGACCATAACGATCAGATATGATAGTCAAAGGTACTCCATGACGACAAACGATGTTCTTGACCAAAGCTTAGCAAGCTGCTCGACTGAATTTTTCTCTCGAATAGGAATGAGATGAGCCGATTTGGTTAATTGATTGATGATTTCCCAAATACTATCATGTTGGTCACGGGTTATTGATGTTTAGTGATGAAATCCATAGCAATGTCTTACCATTTCCAAACGAGAATTGGAGGTTGCTCGAGTAAACCGAAAGGTTTTTGATGCTCGACTTAACCTTAGAATATGTGAGACGCTTGGATATATATACCGCAATATCCTTCTTCATTCCGGGCTACCAATAGATGGAACGAAGGTCGGCATACATTTTATCTGCACCGGGATGAACATAGTATCGTGACTTGTACGCACCGTTGACTGCTATGACCCAAAAGACTGTAGTGTTCAATTGGAAGTATCAGGAAGAGGCGTTTGAAGAATTGAAGAAGAGGCTCACACAGGCTCCAATCCTTGTTTTACTCGACGGTAACAAGGATTTAGTAGTTTGTGCTGATGCTTCGCATCAAGGGTTAGGTTGCATATTAATGAAATGAGGAAAGGTCATATCGTATGCGTCTAGACAGTTGAATACTCACGAGAGTACTTACCCGATGCATGATCTAGAGTTAGCAGTTATAGTACATGCTCTCAAGATCTGGAGACATTACTTGTATGGTACTATGTGTACCATTTACACAAATCATAAGAGTTGAAAATACTTCTTTGAGCAGAAAGAGTTGAATATGAGATAGAGAAGATGGCTGGAGTTGATTAAAGACTATGACTGCGACATCAAGTATTATCCAAGAAACGCTAACGTAGTCGCTGACACCTTAATCCGAAAGAATGAAGAAGTAATAGCGACAGTGAAGTCTTACAAGCTGATTATCAACTCAGACTTCTTTAAAGAGACCAGAAAAATGCAGTCGGAAGTGCTTTCAGATGAAGGGTTAATGAAGAAAGAAAGGATTTATGGGCACCAGACTGAGTTGATAGATAATACTCAGAGTGTAAAGATCATGTTCGATTGGATGTGGATTCAGCGACATGGGAATCTTTTAGGTCGAATTCTAGACGAGGCTCATAAGTCTCGATACTCGATTCATCCAGGATCCACCAAGATGTACCAAGATCTGAAGAAAGATTATTGGTGGCTGGGTATGAAGAATGAGGTGGTAGATTATGTCAGTAAGTTCTTAACTTGTTGACAGGTTAAAGCAGAGAACCGGAAACCCTAGAAGATGCAGCCTTTGGAGATACCCGAGTGGAAATGGGAACACATCACTATGGATTTCATAATTAAGCTATCGCGTATAGCTAGAAATCATGATACCATCTGAGTGATTGTGGACAGTTTGACTAAGAGTGCTCATTTTCTTCCTATACGAGAGGCCATCTCATTAGAAACGTTAGCAAACGTGTTTATTAAGGAAGTGGTGACAAAGCATGGGGTACCATTGTCAATCGCTTCTGACAGAGATACCCACTTACTTCTAGATTCTGGAAGAGGTTCCATGAAGCGATGGGAACGAGGCTGAACATCAGCACGACGTATCATCCTCAAACAGATGGACAGTCTGAGCGGACTATCCAAACCCTTGAGGATATGCTACATGCTTTTGTATTATATTTTGGAGGAAGTTGGGATGATCATCTTCACTTAGCAGAATTCTCTTACAATAATAGCTACCATTCGAGTATTGGTATGCCTCAATTTGAAATGTTGTATGGTAGACATTGTAGAACGCCGGTATGCTGGGGAGAAATTGGTCAGAAGGAGATTGGTAGCTTAGAAGTCGTGCAATAAACCTCCTCAAGGTTCGATCAGATCACGGCAAGAATGAAAGCTGCTCAAGACTGTCAAAAGTCTTATGCTGATAAGCGGCGACGACCGATCGAGTTCAATGTTGGCAACAATGTGATGCTTAAGGTCTCGCCTTGGAAGGGGATTATTCGTTTTAGGAAGAGGGGTAAGTTGAGTCCAAGATACATTGGACCGTTCCAGATCGTAGCCCGTATAGGAGAAATCGCTTATAAGCTCGATGTACTTAAGGAATTGGAAGGGATTCACTCTACCTTTCATGTCTCTCACTTAAGGAAATGCCTCGTTGATGACACGTCCCACGTGCCGCTAATGGACATAGAGGTAGATGAACAGTTGAATTACATCGAGTAGCCGGTTGAGATAATTGACCGCAAAGAAAAGCAACTTCATCACAAGGTCATTCCATTAGTAAAGGTGATTTGGAAACACCGTAAAGGATCGGATGCAATGTGGAAAGTTGAGGAAGAAATGTGTAATTTCTATCCTCAATTATGTAATAGATAGGTTTTGGGGACGAAACCTTTTTAAGGAGGGAAGACTTGTAACCTCCGCACTTTTGAGAAATTATTAAATAAAATAATAATACAAGTTTTATCATGTGTCATGTAATGTTATTTAATATAATTAAATAATAATGAGATGAAAGGATAAGATTATGGGCTTAAGAGAAATTATGGGCCTAAAGCCTTGGGCTTAACCTATTTAAAGAATCCTAAAACCCCAACTATTATTATCCTTATCATTCCATCATCATTATCAGACACTCATACACTCATACGCACACACCTTACCTCCTGTGCACACCCATACATTCCATCCTTTTCATTTTGTCCAATATCTAAGATCACTTGAAAGTTGGTTTCCTGTTCATTCACCATAAAAGAAATCATCTAGGGTTTGCAAGAAGAACAAGATCTAATCTTAACCAACTTTATAAGGTATGTTACTTGATTAAAGGTTCATCTTATGTTCATCTCCATCTTGTTCTAATGATTGTAAAGTGGTGATGAACAAATGAATACTGTAAGTTAAAAACGAAACGAACCGATATGAGCAAACTCCATTTAAACTATGTGAACAAGTTGGATTTCGGATCTAAAACGACTTGACAAATGAATATAGACATAATGAACTTAGTTCTAGTGGAATGAGACCCGGTGGGTAACGGAACCCGACTTCCTATTTTTGGTTCGGATAAGGATATGGGATCCAAAATCCCTATTCGAACCGACTGGAACCAAAAAGGCTCGAATATGGCTCGAGCTAGGCAAAGGAGCCGAGTCCCATTCGGCTCGACATGGAGAAATGGGGTTCGATTCCCTGGTTCAATTCAACTCAAGTCAATTGGGCATAAAGGACTCAACTAAAATACCTGAGTCGACTGAAAGTGAGTGGCTCGACTCAAACGAGTCGAACGGCAGTCAAGGAGGATCGACTCGGTTTGATTGAAAGCTAGGGACTCGATCCCAGTCGACTCGAGTCGATGACTCGACCCAACGCTGGTCGAATGAAACAAAAGGAGGCTCGACTCGAGGTGAACGAGTAGAGTGATAAAAGCATTGGAGTCGGCTCGATTGGGTAAAAAGGGGGGACTCGACTCGGCTAGGGAGTCGAGTGACATACGTGGTTGGCTGAGTGGACCTGATCGGCTCAATTGAGTTCTGTTCGATCAAGGGTGGGAGGGTCGGTCCGAGATTGGTTTAAGTGGGAACCCGAACTTGACCCGTAACTCGACTCAAATGAAAACATTCAAACTCGTTAAGGAAGCCTTAACATATAAGTTCATTAATAAGTGATTAACTTTTAGAATACGAGAATTTAAACTCAAATTCATTAAGTTCATTAATTGTGACACGAACCCGACTCGTTAAGGAACCAATAACTAGTAAGCTCGTTAAGGAAATGTTAAACCAATAAATTCGGTTCGTTAAAATAATAAAGTTAAAGTTTATCAAACTAATAAAATAAAGTTAAGTTCGTTGAACTAATATAATCAGTTTGATAAGGTAATGTGTTTGGTTCAGTTAACTTAAAAGTTGACTCCGTTAACTTAAAAGAATAACGAAACTTAAAAGT
>NW_027496831.1:0-23364 GCF_021521415.1 Bidens hawaiensis | reverse complement strand
AGAAAATTAAAGACATGTAATATTCCAACTAAAACTTGTAAGTTACTGAACACAATGCTTAAAGCTAAAAGATTATATTATTACTAACCATAAGTGCAAAAAATTAAAAGGCAACACCCGGGTTTTCCTCTTAAAAAGCCAAGATCCCTCCACCCGAATATTGCCGGATGTTCAAAAGTCAGGATAACATGGGCTTCGTCTTGGAAAGTCAAGATCCCTCCACCCATGTATCCTAGTATCCTAAGCATAATATTGTTCAAGAAAAGTAAATTGTTCAACAACCATTACAACCCAACATCAAATCAACAAACACAAACACATAAAAATTAGGCTCAAGCTTTTTCTTTACCGCCATCACTGCCCAATTGATCGACATCACCAACCGCCTTCACCGCGTCCTTGATCGCCACATCCACTACCTCCTCCGCAACCTTCTCCGTGCCACTAGGACCAGCATCCTCCACATCCTCACCATTAAGCTCAGCCAAAACTCTCTCCCAACTAGCTACGTCCTAAAATGGAGTATCCAGACCAGCATCCTTTGCTTCCTTAGCCATCTTGAGCCGGGACTGGAATATAGAGACTGCAGCCGACTTCTTCGCCCCCTCCATGGCCTCATGAACCTTTACCAAGCATTCCGCTTCCTGGTGAATCAGCTCCTTCTTGGGCACTGACGGCTCTTGTTTCACGTCATCCAGCTCTTTGATCTTCTTGTCAAGAAGACTGGTCTTTGTGATCCCTATCTTCACCAATTCAGAAATATGGGTCTGGGCTTCATGAAGTTCAAGGCTCATGGTAGTAAATCGGGAGGAAAGAAACTCAAGGCCCTACAAGGATATGGAATCATCAATATATATTATCTTCAGGATATGGGAAATCGTGTCAAAAGGGAAAGATACCTGTTGAGTCTTACTCATAGCATCCTGGAAATCAATGTCATGCACAGAAATGGAGTCGCTGGTCTCTTGACTCTTTCGTTTCTTAGAACCTTTCGCTTGGCTGCCTTCTGGAAGAGGGATAGAGCTAGAAACGGGTTCCTTCTTGATAGTGCTTCGGCTGGATACCATACTATCAATATCGTCAAGAGCAAAAGCAGGAGCAGACTTGCCTACAAGTACACAGGTTAGTATCTCTGATCCTTAAATTTCCTACTAATATCTCGAATATTTCTTACCAGACATAGCGTAGCTTGCGGACGGAGATGGTTCTTGAAGGCCTAACTGAAAATAAAATGTCCTCTCTTCCTCGTCAATAAGAAAGAAAGAGACAAGCTTATCCTCGGTTTCTCTGGTGGGAGGGGCAATCTCGAAGAACTTCAAAGCTGAAAAAAACAAAAATATCAGTTACAAAGATATCAACATCTTTCTTCAAGATAGAGTATCCAACTTTTGGAAACCAAGGAAGAATATCAGGCTGTGGGAGAGAATCTCTCCTAACAAAGAAAAATTGTCTCTTCCACTGGTTGTTATTCTGGGTGTTTCTCAAAACGAGCGGGGTTCGGCCGGATTTGGTTTTAAGAAGATATCTTGAAGATTCGTGGCTGCGAAGGTCGTATACTGAAGTAAGCTCAGAAAGGGTGAAATCAAGAGCATGGTCGGCGATTAATCTCTCCAAAACAAACAAGGTCCTCCAAACCATGGGCATGGTTTGGGCATAACTAAGACCAGTTCTGGAAAAGAACTTCGTGGTAAAGGCAGGAAATGGGTAAGAAAAACCGATTTTAAACGGCAAACACAGGAAGCATATCCAGGTTTTAGAAGCAAGATCTGAAGAAAGAGCGGCATCAAATAGTCTGAAAATAGTTCCAGCAGGAAAACAACCCCGAGATAGAAGGTTCGAGATATCGGTGTTACCAAAAATACATATCTCATTCGCAGGACTTGAGAGGAGATTTTGAGACACAAAATCCTCAATACCGGAAGGACGAGGTTTCGGACTCATGATTTGAGAAGATGAAAAGTAAGAGAGATCAGGAAGATTACCTATGAAGACAGATGAATGAGATAAAGAATATTTATCTTGGATAAATATAAACATTCAAGGGTAACAGACGGCTAACACGTGTAACAAGAATCCACCGCACATCCAGGAATTCAAAATTCAAAATTTGAAAATTTTACAGCTGTAACCCATACCTACAGCTGTTAAATTTGGGGACAATTGTTAGGGCCCGGAAATATTATATTCAAAACAAATCTTGGATGCGGTATCCTCCAAGATAACAGGTATCCTAATTATGTTATATAACTAACACATTGTCTGCTACTTTCCTTGTTTACAAGGTCAAAGACCGTTGCTTGATCTCCCGAAGACTCACACCAACTGTTATTAGAATGTGGCCGCTAAGGAAACATGCTGATTAGAAGGATTAACGGCTAATTGGACTCATTCCAAAGTTTCCTAAAATATAGGGCATATTGTTAGCTTTATTTTTTTTATATAAATAGAGCCTAACTCGGAACACAACACACACACTTTTTAGCACTCGAGACTTAGAGTACTCATTCATTGTAATCACGATCCGATTAAGCTCCACCACTTGTAACCACTTTATTATTAATAAATCGGTGGTGATAGTTTTCACCACCATGTGTTTTTTTTGTTATCCTAAGGATAATAGGGTTTTTCCTCGCAACATATCTCTGTGTTCAAGCAATATTTACAAGCACCTAGTCCCATTTTACTAATTTGGTTGTAAAATCACACTTGTCAATTTTTGACCAAAACACACATGTCAACACGTAACCGGATGTGTGCCAGCAACTTCGCGTCGCGCGAAGTTGTATCCCCTGCGCGAAGATGCATGAAAATTTGATTTTTCATTTTCAGTCCCTATGCTTCCAGATTTGGCATTTTTAGTCCTTTAACTTTCAGATTTTTCATTTTTAGCCCAACATTAGATGGGTATTTTCGTGGTGTTACATCCTCCCCACCTTAAAATGAATCTCGTCCTTGAGATTCGCTGACTTAGATTCTCTCTAATCTGATGCTCAAGTTAAATTTCGAGTTTGATGAATTATTGAAATACTTGAATCATTGCATCTTAATTTATCAGTCAATGATTCAGAATATCGTAGGTAATTATAAATTGCTAAACACAGTGGCCACTTGTGTTTAATTATTTACCTTACCTTTTGTATTCTAAACATTTACTGATGTTAACTAAAATGCCTCTTGGATTCAGTATATCGAATCCTTTCATCTTATTCATCTTAATATCCTTTAAGATGCTTCTACTTGTCCCACGTTGTCCTTTGCTTTTATGAACTTGACGGATTTCTTCCGTCTTTATCCATCGGTCATCTCTTTGAACTTTTAATGTTCATACAACCGATTTTTCTTTAATTAAGACGTACTTCTTTAATCTTATTCAACGCATTCTTTTCTTTATATGATCTTTCTATAGATGATGAACTATATTAACTATACAACATTGAATAATTTCAAATCTGTCTCCTTAATGGATATAAGAATTCTGGTGTAAAGACACGATCTATATGCTAATATCTTTCTTTATTTAGATTAGGGATTTAAAGACCCTATTACGATTACAAAACTTCTCATTTAAAACGATTTTACAAGCAATTTATGAGTTAACTAAACTTTTAGCTATTTCAAATGCCTTGGAGTCTTGAACATTCATTTGGCATATTCTTATCTGCTTCTATTCTTGATCTCTATTTGCTTCTTGCATGTTTAACATATTTATTTTGGCATTTCCTTTTCTAGCACCGCTTCCATTTGCATTGTTTGTCTTTTTCGAACATTCTGTGCTGAAATGCCCATTTTCTCCACAGTTAAAACGCACAACTGTCTTTCTTCTGCAATCATCTTCTGAATGACCAATTTTCTTGCAGAAGGTGCATGTGACAAATGGATTGATGTTGGGAATGTTAGTTGATCTCAAACATTTCCCATGGTGTCTCTTTCCACAGTTCTGACAGATTGGTCTCGTGAATTTAAATGACCCTTCCTCCTTTTCTTTGTTTTTATTCATTTTCTTTATCTCATTTTCTTTTTCCTTTCGCTTTTCATTTTTATCTTCCTCTTGATTTCTGATAAGACCATTCATAAGATAACCAGCCAATTCCATGGCTGAGTCAGCTGTTTGAGGAAGATTAGATCTTACCATGTCTCTAATCTCTTGGGGCAATCCCCAAATATATCATGTCACTTTGTTGTATTCGGGTGTTACCATGTGTGGTACTAGTCTACAATACTCATGAAACTTAGTATTGTATTCTCTGAGATTAGTTCCTTCCACTTTGTGATTTAAAAACTTGGTTTGAATAAGATCTCTTTCATGCATGGGACAGAACCTTCGTATTACAAGCTCTTTGAATGCTTTCCATCCCATTTGGTACAAGATTTCTCTACCCTTTGTCATAATTCATTCCACCATTCTAGAGCTTCACCCTTGAATAGTTGAGACGCGTACTGAATCTTTTGATCTCAGTACATTGACTTATGATGACGATAGACTCGAGCTCCTCAAGCCATCGTAATGCTGATATGGCACCTTGATCGCCATGGAATTCTTTTGGTCCATAAACTTGGAAATTCTTGAAATTACAACCTTGAATCACTAACTTATCATTGAAATTACGATTGAAACTGTTATCAGCGCTAGAACTATGAACGCTTTCTTCATGATCGGAAAGATTTCGATATAGATGAGGTCTAACGCTCTTGTTTGAATGCGGAGATTTACTTTTATATTGCATCGATGAGAGGAGTGATTTCATTATGAATCATTTCTTGTACTTTGACCAAATATTGCTCAGGAATTTCCTAGGCATGTTCTGATACTTTTCTATTGCTTCTTTGAGTTGAAGCTTCATCATTGTTCTCTTGATTGATTGGATTTGACATTTCTGTGAACATAATGAAAGAAACTTTTTATTTATATTAATAATAAAATATTCGCAACAATTGCGTGACACTGAAATACATGATACAAGGTGCAAGATATATATTAATGTTTAATGATTTTGTCGTATTTTGAGAGTATCTTTTAAAGATCTCTTGTTGACTTTTCCTTTTCTTTTCTCAAATCTCAAATATCTCTTTCTGGAGATTATCTATCTCACATAAGGCATAATGACAATGCTTTTCTTGAATGGTGTTGGGATAATTGTTAAAACGATAAATCCATGTATCTTTGAATGTCTTTATTCTCGAGTCTTTTCTTGAGATATTATCATATATCTTGTGTGCATGTAGACCGTGAGAATTTCTCTAATTCTCTTTCTAGGTCTATTCCTTTATATGGCATTGACTTAAAGCTAATCTTCTTTTAGAATTTGTCCACCTGGACCTTTTCTCATTTCTTTATTAATGTTCTCCCTACTTCCAACTTTCTTGGAAGGATTGTCTTGAAAGTGTGCACTTTCATTTCTTGACATACCAGAATAAAATTTTAAAAATGGATTCAATATTCGGGGAATTTAAAACATATCATTTATTTATTTATATTGTAGTTTACAAGAGTGCACAACATAGCTATATTTGTTTATAATTATTATCTATTTCTTCTAGCGGACGATTAATTTCTTGATTTTGCTGTCCTTCTTGGTATTCTCAGTTGTTTCCTTTTCTTTTTCTTTTTCTTTTTCCTTCTCTTCTTCCATCTCTATATTGTTGAGCATTGATTCGGCTATTTTTGTGTCACACCCCAACCTAAGGCGGAAATGTCGGGGCGTGAGCCGATTGTTCACAGCTTGAAGATACTATCATGAATTTATGTGACAATATCTAATTGATTATTTTATTCAAAGTATACACACATTATTCAAATTACAACAAACAATATAAGTACACGAATGTAACTCAAATAATATTTTCTTGTTTCTATCCTAAGGTCTTGTCTACGTGTCCAACTTCAATCTTCAATACAAACAACCTGCATATGCGTAGAAAATGGAGTTTTGTCAACAAACATGTTGAGTGAGTTTATCACCAATCTTTGACACCAAAAGTAATTTTAATATAATAAATAAGCAAAATGTAATAAATGCGGTAATGAAATTAAACCATAAGCAAATAAGCTATCGACTAAACCATTGCCAAGCGAATCAGGCGCCGGTCAATGGGAACCCTCTCCAAGGGGATATGTCAAGCGATTGCATACAAAGACAAATAAGCACATAACAAGTGGATTTGATTAATCACACACACTTATATGTTTGCTATTTGTTGATATATATGTATAGGTATGTATATATAGTATGATATACGCATATGTCCCCAAAATGTTTTAGAAAAACTGAGAATGATAAAACTCACCTGATCGAATAAGCCAAACGAGAATGATTACAACAAGAAAACGATAATCACACTCCTCGAGAATTACCGACAAGAATCCTATTTAAATAATATTATGAGTGAGTTATAAATGATATAATACGTAAAGCGAATTTAGGATTTTGATGTGATTTGAGTTATATTTATGATTAGGTACGTTATGGATTGAACGATTGCTCTCTAAAGATTATTGTTATTATTTCAATTATAAGAATCATTATTTGTCATAAAAATCGGGTTTATAATTAGTTTAAATAAGTATGAGTTGTGACCTACTATTATAATAAACTTTTAAATATATAATTATCATAAAATTCATATTTTAGAATCCTTAACGAAACCAACGGTAAAAACATAATTAATACGTCCAACGCATTTAATACATTTATTATAGTTTTGTTTAAAACGGATAATACATATACATATACATATACATATACATATACATATACATATACATATACATATACATATACATATACATATAATAAATATGAGCAATTTTACAAAGACGTTTTACGACGAGAAACAACAACATTAGTTTCGGTTTTTAACAAAATAAGGATGATTTATTATTAATAATAATATATATATACACGAAAACTTGTAACGAGACTATTTGACACGAAACGTTAACTTTATGATGCCGGTTTAAATAAAATATTGTTTATTTAATATATAATATTAATTATAACATAGTATAAATCATTAAAATAAGTTAAAAATAATAGAAATAAAAATAACCAAAAAGTTTGGACTGGCCGGGACTCGAACTCAGACAGAGGGCCGGCTCAAAGAAGTTAACACACACACCCTAGCCAACTGTGCTAGGGTGTCACTTGATTAAGTTTTATAAATAGAACCTCATATACAAAAGGTAAATATCACCTGATTTGTTCAAAAACCCTAATCATGAAATCGCTAATTCTGGTAATCGTTTGTTAAAATTGATTTAGGGCTTTTAAGTAGCAAATCAAGACGAACTCAGACGTATAAATTATTACTTGTATTGACACGAGGTCGAAGACTCGCGCAAAAATAAACCAATTACAACTAATTAGATAGTGGTAAATGGGTCTCGAACACGAAGAGTTTGTGGAATATGTGTTACTGAGTAGTTTACAATTAAACTAATATAAATGTAAATGACAAAAAAGTAAAATTCAGGTTGGTTTGATTTGATTTTATAAAATAAATAAACTAAACGAAGGTTGTAAACAATTGATTAAATGAGCATTCCTCTTGGAGCTCGGTTATTTCGCAACTCTTTTTGTTTAAGTTCAATGGATAAATCATAATATCTTGATTTCGTGTAAATGTAATTGTTTGCGATTAATCGAGAACTAAGTACTCGGATTCCTAGAACGCGAGGTCGTTACCTGGTTAATCAATCAATATAATCTTAACCCTAATTTCTTCTACTAAATCTCGATTGTCAACAACACCAAGAACCTATAGAACGACATTTGGTTAAACGATATGGACAAATTACAAACAATCAAACAAACAACGTGATTATATTAATCTAAATGATTCGATAATCAATCCAAGTGCACGAACAATAAACAAAAAGAGTATCGCAATAACCTTACAACCAAGAGAAATACTAAAAGTTTTAGCCACACATAATTGAAATCATCATACCAAATTTAATCCGAAGCAATCCTAGATTATGATGTTAATCCTTGATTAGAAACACCCAAAATGTTGTTCCCAAGCACCAAAATCACCCCACAACAATGTCTAGATCGGAATAATCAAGAATGGAACCCAAAAGTCCTTTAAAACCCATTTGTCAAGTTGTAACCGACATTAAAATGCTGAGGCTACAGTAAGCTACGGTGGCTAACGTAAGCTACGGTAGCCCTGAAGTTCTTACGGTGGAAAGTGTCTGTTTACGGTGGCTTTTTACGACAGACCCCTAGCGTAGCTTACGGTGGCTACCGTAAGCTACGGTAGACCCAGTTCAAAATTACATTTTTCTTTATCAATTCTTGGTTGTTGACTTCCCGCATTGACTCTCTTGTTCCTTTTCATCTGAACACACTTGAGCAACCTTTTCTCCTCATTTGTACCTGCGTTAACACAACATAGTGTAGTAATCCAAATCCTTGAATTTATACATAAACGCACACGTTTTAACTCGAATTACGACACTTAAGGGTGGCTCTACAATCCACCCGTCATGTATCGTTGATTAAACACAGATCAATTGCAAGTTAACAGTGTTGGCATAGAGGACGACGAAATGGGTATCTCCATACTCTGATAATCTAATTACTCATAGGGTTTCGGTTGGCGATGATCCTAGAGGTATGCAGATGTAAGGAATTGACTTAAGATCAAGCGTAAATTATATAATCGATTTTTAGGTTATGACGGTTATTAGAATAAATCAATTCACATTCGATTTGATCTTGTTTCTTAATTAATTGATTCTGTTAGGCCGCTAATGGTAAAGGAAATCAAAAACATGATCCAATTCTTAATTTAGAACGAAAATTGTGGTTCAAACAATCTAAACGGGTAGCGGATTGGGTTACGGGTCATGGGTTTCGGGTCTGGGTAAATGGGTTATCAAGGATATATGATAAAATTGCTCTTTAGTCCTTATAGATTGAAAGTGGAAGCATTAGAGGATTAAAGTTAAATTTTTGGGTTAAAAGCGTACATTTCCCAAAGTTAAATACATATTAAATAAATATAATAAACAAATATAAATTGTAAAGTCATTATTCGATAAACGCGATACTTTTTTATTGCTAAAACTTCCTGAATCATAAAACGAGTCAGGTAAAAGATATAAATTCGTTTGTGGAAAACCCGAGTTGTTACATTTTGTAACGTCTACTCCATAGCATGTTGGATAATCTATGAAATGGTACATTCCTTCATATCTTGTACTCCCGTGTTAATTTTGAGGATGAGCAAAAGGATCTTGATTTATCGGATAATTGAAATGTTCCTGCCCCTGAGGATTTTCTTACTGATCGGTCATTATTCCTTTTCCCTTTGACTTTATTGATTTCTGGGATCTACTTGATCCACTTGATCTTGTTCCTTCCATATCTTGTCTTCGGATGATATGGGCTAGTGGGATGTTGGAATCAAAGGAATCTGAATTTTCCTCCATTGAGGTTTGATACGAGTCTTCACTACTAGATATTGGGAATGGGAGTAAAGCGGTTCCTATACACCCTTTTTCCTTACCTGAGGGTGGTCGATATGATCCTTGGCTGGATTGACAGTCAGACATCTGTATGATGTTAGTATTGGGAGTAGGACTGTGTTCCTATCTTGTCCGTAATAGTTTTACTTATATTTTAGATAATTTTAATTAAGTACCTATCAGTATCTGTATGATAAATTTGAATCTTATGTTTTATATATGTTGATATTCTCTTTTTAATTCTGTTCAAAGCCTAGGTATAATCAATACCTAATTCGCTAAGAACGATGGCTCTGATACCAACCTGTCAAACCCCGACTTAGGGCCTGGGTGCGACGCTCGTTAGTTGGTATCTGTTTTGAAAATACATCAGATTTGTGGGTTATTAGCGGAAGTCTTTGATTAAAATAATAATTTATTTTGAAAATCTTTTGGATAATAAATATCCAAGTTTTTGATTTACAAACCTTTGTTTATTCTTGTTTACAGTATTTTATTTATTAAAAACTAAGCCATCTCTATCTGCGAGCATCTAGCTCCAAGAGTGACTCTTATTCCTTGCTATCTGTGCTATACTTGCTTTCCTGTAATGAGGGGGGGGGGGGGGGAAATACGTCAGCGGTGTGCTGGTGAATAGTTTACTCTGAAAACATTTGACTGACAAGATAGTTTTGAAACAATCTCATCAGAAACGTCTCTTATTTCTGGGATCTTGTGCCACTACCATACACACACAATTATGGTTCTCCAAGAACTGATGCCCAATTGAGAACTTTCGTAATGACTGTTTAGCCTGCAGCTACGTAGCCTTGATTGAAAGACTAGACAGTTATGTTTGGATCCAGACACATGTGTACTCGGTCTGAGTTGCTTTTATTATCTGCCTTGTAACTTAGGGATCACGTAATCCCTTAAAAATTAGAGATCACGTAATCTCATATTTTGACTGACTGATTAAGATAAACAACCCGTTTACTGACTGTAAAAGGTTTAACGTATTCACCTGTGATTGTGATTTGTCTTTTCTGAATGATGTGGTGATCTTCGTTTGAAAACCTTTGTGAATGAATGATGATTGATCTATAATAATAATAATAATAAAATAAGTTTATTTAAATACCCAGAGCGTCTCTTGATCCAGCTGCAGACCTTTAGTCTGGTTTTGATAGCCTTAAACCTTGACTGATCATTTGTTTGAATAAATTATTTAGACCCGTAGTCTTTTTATTTGTTTACAAATCATGTGTTGAGTTTCTTCTTCATGAAGAAACATCTGTTGATAAGTTTCTTCTTCAAGAAGAAACATTGAATGACTATAACCCTGGTATGTAAAATCTTACGTTTCTTAGTTATGAATAAACTATATCTCTTGCATGTAATGTTTCTTAATTGTGAAGTGTAAGGCCCCGTTCCCGGTAACCCTACTTTGGTGTTGGATTTACATACTATGGTATACCATAGTTATGAAGAAACTATATCTCTTGCATGTAATGTTTCTTAATTCTTACATACTTTCTTTCATATAACCCTATGGTATACCATAAGCTATTCTATCTTAAACATCACAGATATTATAAGGGTCTGGTCCCTAACATCACAGATATTATAAGGGTCTGGTCCCTAGCATCACAGATATTATAAGGGTCTGGTCCCTAACATCACAGATATTATGAGGGTCTGGTCCCTATCATCACAAATATTATAAGGGTCTGGTCCCTAGCATCACAGATATTATAAGGGTCTGGTCCCTTCTGTCTCGAATAACCTTACCTTTATCATACGTGCATACTTTACATATCTTCTAGTTATAAATATATATATACATAATCGTTCATACAATCATTATGTAACGATACATTCAATACACAATCATACACGTATCATACACTCACCAATCAAGTAAGCGTATTATCTACCACATAGGAGTATGCACACAGCCCCGAAAACATAACAGATAAGGGGCTAGAACTCACCAGGAGTCGGTTTCTCTCGCCGTTGATGGTAATGCCCTTCCTTATTTGTGCACGGCTAACTATACAATACATTACGCATGACAATTATCTGTTACTAGTATCTCTTATATCTATGCTAATGAAACCCTCAACTAACGAGGGTCATGGAATTTCACATGGAAGAATTTCTCATGGAAGAATTTCTCTTCTCATGGAAGAATTTCTCTTCTCATGGAGTTTCTCTTCTCATGGAAGAATTTCTCTTCTCATGGAAGAATCTCTCTTCCATGTGAAAAACCCATTTTTTTACATCTCTTTTTTTTGGCCATTTTAAAGCTATTTTACTCCGTGACTCTTCCTTAGGACCCGATTTTACCCTTTTTATGGATTTGGGTTGTACCAACTTTGTATACCCGTGTTTTATGAGGTCCGAACATCACCTTTTTGTCCTATAACATACCCGTGAGGTTATAACTCACCAAGTTTATGTTTTTTTTACATTTCACAGCCCGATCTATCATCCTATCAGTTTGCATGTCGAAACCGACTAAAAACTTAACCATTTAAACTGAAACCTACCTTTTGCTTCGGGTTCGGTTCGGATCCGAGACGACTCGAGGATCTGGACGTGATTCTTGTTATTTGAAGACACTTTGAGCACCAAGATCTTCCTTACTTTAACCCGGATTTGGATTCGGGTCTCGAGAGAGTATGTGTGTGTGTGTTTGTTATGTTTTGAAAGAAAAAGAAAGTGTGGGGAAGTGGTGGATATTTCTAGGAGGCTATGGGCCCCACCACCCACTCTCAATTCCAAATCCATATTATCCAAACACTAACACACAATTAAATAAACGACACACGGTTAATAACAAATCCTTTTGTTATTTAATATTCTGAAAATATTACATGAAGAAACTATTTCTGACTATATCTTATTGTATGTAAAAGCTTATATTTCATACAGAAACATTAGTTTATCTATATCCTTTGCATGCATAAAGTTTTTGTAACATAAATATGATCAAGGTTTTGGGTTATACCCCTGACTGTGGTCTAAGCCATATAATAATAAAAATATTTGGGCAGAACCCCTACCTTAAGTAGTTTGTCTAGAATAAGAGCTAAGTAACCGGAAACGGGTTAGCTCGTGATTCGTTTAACAGCACAACAGAACGTATAACAACGCCTTGGTACCTCGTTTCTTCACGAAATCAAGCCCTCAGAACCTTGGAACACCCTAGCACGCTTTCCTAGGCTAACTATATGAGATTAAAGGTGAAATGGGATGAATGGGGCTGAACCCGTAGCTGCCTATTTATAGCCAAGATTTGTGCATCTTCGCGCCGCGCGAAGTTGCAGGCTATGGCGGTTCGCGCCGTGCGAAGATGCATGGCGGGCGCCGCAATTTTGCATGTCAATCTTGGAGTGACACGTGTCGACACGTAACCGGATGTGTGTCAGCAACTTCGCGTCGCGCGAAGTTGTATCCCCTGCATCTTTGAGCGAAAATTTGATTTTTCATTTTCAGTCCCTATACTTCCAGATTTGGCATTTTTAGTCCTTTAACTTTCAGATTTTTCATTTTTATCCCAACAATAGATGGGGTATTTTCATGGTGTTACACCACCAGTTCCACCGCCCCACTACCGAAAAAAACTAACTAGTTACCCCTGTGAAGCCATCGTCTTCTGAGCTCAATGGTGACCAGTGGAAGCGAATTGAACATGAAGTTGGTCTTGGTGGTGGGCGGCAGGTGAGGGGAGAGGAGTTTGGGTAACTAGTTGATGAAGAACGAGGGGTGAATGAGGACTGGGGATTTCAGATACCAAAACTATTAATTTTGTATAAATTATTGGACTAAAAATGTGATGTTTCAAAGTTGAGGGACCAAGACTAAAATCTATGCATATTACAGGGACCACTTATGCAACTAACTTAATAGGATTTCATAATTATGTTCAAAATTAGCATGTATAGGGATTTTATTGTGCAATAAATTGTTGAGGGACTTTTGTAGATAAAAGTAAAAAGTATGTTGGTTTTTTATGGCATTTCCCCTTTTCGGTTAAAAATGTCATATTTGATTATCAATTCTCTTTAATTATCATTATTCTCATTTGTTTATGATTTTATTCTCATGTTAGGGATTTTTTGTTGAGTTCGGTTGTCAGCTCGCTAATCTCATAATTCAAGTTCTTTTACTATATATCTCTCCACTCGTCTACTTTCAATGTGAGTAATTTACACCCCCATTTTATTTTAATTGCTTTGGGGAAAACATGTATACCACAAACATCAATATAGTTATTTAGTATCCTCAATCACAATTCTAATATACGTGTATGTGTATTTCTCGATTAACCATTACATGTTATATGATTAAGTGTTTATTGTTTTATTTGTTGGTGGCCTCATCCTCGTTCTCATTAGTAAGATCTTACATATGTCTTTGTAGCTTCACTTAGTGTCATGATGAACAGATTTTATTTTTTTTATTGTTTTGATTAGTTGTTGTGATTACGCATCCACATAAGAATTGAATTTTTATTATTATATATATTAAAACTGTGACTTTGTTCACCAACCTTGTGTTGGTCAAATATATCTATTTTTATACATATTGTATGTACATATATGAGATAATTGGTTATTGCTATTATTATTAACAGTGTCTTGTGAGCTACCATGCAATTAGTTGCGCCTAAATATTTTCCCTCGTAGGTTAGGGTGTGACACTAAATTTTGGGATTTTCATCTTTTATGTAACACCCCGAATTCTAAATTTTTTTACCTAATTTCTTAAAAAGAATTGTCTATCTATGAACAACTAAAAGGTGTGGTGGTAGTAAGCCTAGGTTTTTCAATGGAGGCTAAGGTTCAATCCCCACAAACAATACTTTGGAGGGGGTATGGATAACTCAATGAAGGAAGACTGAGATCTTTGTGACCTCCAGTTCGATCCTGAGGGCATTCGGGTTTTACCACCAGTGGACCTACGGGCGAGTGCGTTTTCTCTGAAACTGGAGATAACTTGGAGGTGTTTAAGGGCTCCATACGGCAAAGTTGGACCAACTAGCGATGGCCTTTTATAATTAGGTCACCCCGCACAAAGTTTCTAGGCAATTCTCTGTTTGTTAGCCGTTTAAAATATATTTTTTTTGTAACTAATATAACGTGGGACGGTGTAAATTGTAACTTTTATTTATGTAAAAACTTGACTAAATAAACAAGTTGTAAAAAAAATGTCAAATTTTGAAAAAAAATCAAAGTTTTGATGGATAATGTACGTCTTTGGTGATTCAACCCTTAAAAACATCTTCCCACATGCTAGATTTGGATAAAGGATTCAAGATACGAGTAGGAATAGTTCATGTACGTGATATCAAGCGTCTTGATCTTATAACTTTGACTATTAAGTAGTATTTCTTTAAAAAAAAATTCTCTCACAAAACCCAATAAACTTGGGACTTGGGAGGGAGAGAAACAAGTTTTAAATAAATACATATTTTGATAAATATATTTCAAATCACTTGTTTTGATAAATATTTTTCTTTCCACCCTGTTTTAGTAAAAAAAAAACTCATGATTAAATTCGTTTGTTATGGGAAATGTAATCTCTAAATATTATTAGGAATCGTATAGGAAACCAAACAATCAACAAGAAAGGGCAAAAGTGTATGGAGCTTTGATGGAAACTTTAAAGTTTAAACTAAAAAACGCTGATGGGGCAGTAGGTGGGGGCAGATCTATGTACAATAGTGCGGGTTTACGGGAACCCACCGAGTTTCGAATTTTATTTTAAACGTCTATATAAAATATGAAAGTGAACCCACATATACTTTGTGAGTGAACTACCAAATTGGATTCATGGTCTAGTGGCAAGCCTCCCACATTTTTGTTGTGAAAGGTCAGGTTCGAATCCCTATACAATGGTTTTTGTTACTCTTTTTCCTTTAAATGGTCAATTAATTAAGGTTAATAACCTATGCTTATAATAATGCAAGTCACATTAGAACAGAACATACACGTTCAAACTCCATCAACCCTAAAGCCCTAACATAGCCAGTATCGTAAATTTTTTTTTGCTTATTTGATGTTTTGACTTTTGATTTCATTATCTTTTTTTATTTGTTGAAATTAGAATTAGAATGAGCAATGAATGAATGATTGTGTTGGAATTTGCTAATTGAATTAGTGATGTTTATTGTTTTGCTTACCAACTTCAAATTGTTGTTGTGGCTTTTGCAACCAAACATCGTGAAAATTTTAATTTTTCTAAAGTATCAAATTTAATAAATATTGTTGATGCATGTTGCAAACGAATAGATTTGATATGAGAAAGTCAAAGAGAAAGAGTGGAATAGATTTGCAAACTAGTAGATTTTAATGAAGGAAACTGTTGCAGATTATTTTGGTTTTAATGTAATTTGATTTTGTTGTTATGGTGTTACATATATTTAGGAATCAATCATGATTTTATCTTTATGGTGACCCACAATCATAGGAGGTAATTGTGGGCATCCATCCCATGAATCTTCATATTCCTTGTCTCCCTCCAACGAATCTTCAGCCACAAACAATCAAACTTCACCAGAAAAATAACCCTTACACCAAGCCTACACTGTCACCAACATCAACAATAAAATGCAAACCCTCGACGGCAAGAAAGTAACATATTCTTCTTGGGTTAAACTCTTCAAACTCCATGTCTGTGACACCATACAAATTTCCATATTAATTTTGACAATTTTGAAATTAGAGGGACCAGTTAGTCATTTAGCTAAAGATATATGGAAGCGACACGTGTCCGATGACCCATCACCATGAAATGACACATGTCACATGGTGGCAACACAAAAAGACACATGTCAACACGTAACAACTCGTACCCTCACAAAGTGACATGTGGCAAGTGACTAATCAATGTGAATGCCACTTGTCAACACCTTATGACATGACTAATCATCAAGAATGACACATGTCGCATGGTGGTGAGTGACGGTCCGACCGGGGATAGCTATAAATAGTGAGCATGGACTCCATTTGTGGCATCCAAAACACCAAACCACTCCCACTTTCTCAAAGTTCGTGCCACCGATTTAGAGTCCCGACGCCACTATAAAGTTCGACGCTATATACCTCAACATCATACATATAGTCGAAGTACTGATCATTCGTCCTTAAGCGTTATACCCATTTTAAGGTAAGAGTTATGTTTAAGATATTTCAATACGTAGCTTAGATCCTAGTCGAGGGTATAGCCTAAACCTTGGAAAGTTTATAGATATATTTAAGCTTTTTATATATAAAGGTTTACAAAAAAAATAGACGTTTTTTTATTATTAAGAAACATAAAGTTTTGTGTACAAAGGTTATTGTTAATAAACGTTCTTCTAAAGGAAGAAACGTTAATTTCTTTTATAAAAGATACTTATAAATAAGTAAACAGAAAAACATGATGGGCATGTAGTAACTGGAAGGGGGCAACACCGGTAGTCGAGTCTCTTGTCTAAGGAAAGTAATTCGTATAAATCCTAATCAACCGCGGGACCTGTTTGCTTTTCTGGAGAACTTGATGAGAGTGTTCAAACCTATTAGGCCAAAGCATTCTACACCAAACGTCATACGAACTAAAAGGGCTTTAAGTAAACAAAGTAATCATTTTGAATAAATAATGCTTATTCTAAAAGAGGAAACACGGTAGTTTTATAAATGCAGTTTCTTCTAAATGAAGAAAGTGAAATTTAAATGATTTCTTCTATAGGAAGAAACGTCAATATCAAAATGTATGATTTTATAGACTAAAGGTCTAAAGTAATATTTTAACAATAAAATATTTTGTGGTCAAGGTTTAAAGCTATTTAACCAGACTAGAGGTCTAAAGCTAGATCATTTGATCTAGGTAAACTATTAAACTATTATTCTCGAACTATAGGTCCGAGGTAATCATTCATCAAAGACAGAGAAGTTGTTAATTGAGCAACTCATCAAAGGGTGAATACGCCCCCAACTCTTTTTAAACTCTTTAATCGAGTCATTTCAACGTGTCACAGTTTACATGGGATTATAGATCCCTAAAAGTTTAGTAGTCGCTGGCTCTCGGGCTAGATATACGTGTGCGTGGATCCATTCATATGTGGTCAGAGGGTAGGCATACCCCGCCACGCTTAGCATCATGTCCCTGCTCATTGAGCCGGTCTATAGGGCCGTTAGGGCTTGACTATGTGATATATTTGGTACGTTGGTCTATAGGGCCGTTGAGTTGTTACGAGTGAAGCTAAAGATTTATTTAAATGATTTAGTGTAAGCGTGTTCACCAGCAATTGTCGCTGACGTATTTTATAAAACTATTTTACAGAAAATCAGTAGAAAGGTGAAATAGAAGATGGAGGATATAGCCGTTAGACGCATCTGATGGCTCAGTTTGGTTTTAATTATGTAAAAGATGTAAATTAATGTTTTATCACTTTTAATGTTTTATAAGACAATACCGGGTGTTTAATTCCCGAGTTTTCTGTAAATGAATATTTTAATCAAGAAAAGACTTCCACTACGCAACACATACTTTGATGTATTTTCAAAACAGGTACCAACTATCGTCACATGCCTAGGCCCATGGAGCCGGGTGTGACAATGTCCGCGCCTACAAAGTTCTCAATCACATAGACGGCACCGAACCACCCGACGAATCTGACCCAAAATTCTCTGCCTGGTTCGAACTTGATGCGCTCATCCTCCAGTGTATATATAGCACATTATACGACGATCTACTCTCCCGTGTTCTTGACACCGATATCATGGCTAGAGCCGCATGGCTAAAAATACAAGATATCTTTGTCAACAACAAACACGCCAGAGCCGTCACCTTTGAAACCAAGTTCACCAACACCACCTTCAACTCCTGTTGTTCCTTTGATAACTACTGTCAAACCTTAAAGGACATGGCTGAGCAACTACGCGAATCAACCAGTCAATGAAAGCCACCTTGTTATACAAATGGTCCGTGGACTTCCCATTGAATACGACACCATCGATGCAATCATAAACCAAAACAAACCAACATGGGAGGTTGCTCGGAACATGATTGAAGACGAACAAACTCGAATTGCTGCTAGATCCAACAATAGCCGTGACACCATACTCTTGCACTATAATACCTCTGCTCAAACCGATTCAACCCGGTCCCCTTATCCTAATGGCGATCGGGGCCGAAACTATGACCCGGCAAAGGCAGCTAGAGGTCGTGGTCATAATACGCGTGAGGGGCGACAAGGCGGCAGCAGTCGCGCACCTCCATCCACTAGTGGTCGTGAATCCAGTTCTTGGGGAACACAATTTCAAAATTCGTTGGGCCAACAACACCACCAAACCAACATTGCTCCCACACCTCAGTCTAACTTAATGTCGTCTCAACAGCCTTTTACACAGCCACCTTGGACACCCCCACCCACACCATACCCGTCTCACCCAACACACTACCCTCAACAATCTAGTGCTCACTTTCAACAACCACATCAAGTCCATTTAGCCCAACAACCCACCTCAAACCCCCCTCCTGGTTTCGGTCAACAACATAGGAATGCTCTCTGCCCAAGTGACATTGGTGTTGCACTCTCAAACATGAGTTTAAACTATCAAGACCTTCACTGGAACATGGACACGGGGGGCATCGTCTCACATCACATCCGATCCAGGTACTATACTAACCCCATATTTATTACCTCCAAGTCCTATATTTGTTGGAAATGGCCAACGCCTGCCCATCACTGGTTCCGGTAATGGCTTATACACCCTCCCAAACAAAACCTACAAACTTAATGACATCATTCACTCACCATGTGTTATCAAAAATTTATTATCTGTACGTAAATTTACTATTGATAACCAAGTTTCCGCTGGGTTTGACCCTTTTGGTTTTTCTTTGAAGGACCTCAAGGATAGACGGCTCCTTTCCCGCCACAATAGCAGCGGAGATTTATATCCTTTCACCAAGCCAGAATTTACTTTGCTTTTATCCACCTCTCATCCGCCATGGCATGATCGTCTCGGACATCCTGGAGCGAACGTGCAAAGCCATTTTCAACGTACTTTTAGTATTTCATGCAATAAAAATGTTGACTTGTCTTTTTGTTCTTCATGTAAATTGTCAAACAGTAAACGTTTACCTTTTATGGATTCGGTTTCTCATACTTTTATGCCTTTTGACATTGTTCATTGCGATTTGTGGACATCTCCTATTTTAAGTAATTCCGGTTATAAGTATTATATGGTTTTGATTGACAACTATACACATTATGTTTGGGTTTACCCACTCAAATTCAAATCTGACACCTTTAACACGTTCACCAAATTTCACAAACTCATCCAAACCCAATTTCACTTACCTATTAAAACGTTTCAATGTGACCTCGGCGGTGAATTCGATAATATTAACTCAAAACGTTTGCCGATAAAAACGGTCCACTTTTTCGTTTTTCTTGTCCCCAAACCTCCAAACAAAATGGTCTATTGGCACGGATGATTCGTCGCTTAAACGATATCATTTGGGCTCTTCTAGTTCACGCCCGCCTTACACCCTAATTTTGGGTTGAGGCGCTCCACACAGCGGTGTACCTCCACAACATCTTACCCACCACTCGACTAAATTTCCAAACACCCGCCTATGCCCTATATTTCCGCCAACCCACATATGATCACATTCGCATTTTTGGTTATGCGTGTTATCCCAACATGTCCGCCACTCAACCAAACAAACTCTTACCACGATCTGCCCGGTGTGTTTTTCTTGGCTATCCATCCGACTTTCGCGGATATAGATGTTATGATCTGGTCATGAGTCGCGTACATCTCTCACGCCATGTGATCTTTGATGAAACTAACTTTCCATTCACCCACTAGTTACACCTTCCTTGATGACCCCACCCCATTAACCCTCACTTCTTTCCCTCATCCTACCATACTGCCACCACCACACCTACCAATAATACCAATACTAATAATATCAATCAACCTACACCAAACTCACCTAACCCAAATGCAAACCAATCTATGGAGCAAGACCCAGCACCACCTCAACATCCCATGCAAAACCCACCATCACCCTAACCTCGCGTAAACCCAACAACAACCCAATCTACCATGCAAAATCCCTCCAACCAATATGCGGAATCAAACCCGACACCACTCCCAACCCAACCTCCCACAAATGACCATCCCATGCAAACCCGCTCCAAAGTCGGTGTCTCTAAACCTAACCCCCGATACAATCTCGCGGCCACAACAAACATTTCACCCGTGCCTAATTCACATACCAAAGCATTATCGAACCAGAACTGGCTACGTGCCATGAACAATAAATATAGTGCCTTGCAGGATAATAATACATGGGAGTTAGTTCCGAGGCCCGTAAACAGCCCGGTCATCAACTCAATGTGGTTATTCCGTCACAAATTTAATGCTAATGGAACATTGGAGCGGTACAAAGCTCGCCTCGTGTGTAATGGAAAATCTCAAACAATAGGCATTGATTGCACCGAGACATTTAGCCCGGTTGTCAAACCGGCTACCATTCGTACAGTTCTATCATTAGCTGTGTCACAATCATGGCCGATACATAGTTGGATGTCAAAAACGCCTTCTTCAATGGCGATCTTCAAGAAACCGTTTACATCTACCAACCACCCGGTTTTGTTAACCCCGCTCACCCCAATCACGTATGTTCACTAAAGAAATCACTATACGGGTTAAAGCAGGCACCGAGAGCATGGTATACTCGCTTTACGGCTTTCATCACGACCTTGGGCTTTCACAGCAGCATGTGTGACACGTCTCTATTTATTTACCATAATTGTAATCACATAGCCTATCTTCTACTTTATGTGGACAATATTGTTCTCACGGCTAACCATCTTGACCTTCTCAAAAGATTCATCACCCAACTATTAACTGAATTTGTCATGTCTAACCTCGGATCCCTCCACTTCCTTGGCATCACAGGTACCCGAGATCATCAGTCTTTGTTCCTCGCTCAGACCCAGTATGCTCGAGACATCCTACATAGGGTTAACATGACCGCATGCAAACCATGTTACACTCCCGTCGATACTAACTCCAACCTTAGTGCCACCGACGGGACTCCACTATCGGATGGTTCATTAGACCGAAGTCTAGCTGGAGCACTTCAATATCTCACCATCACCCGACCTGATTTATCATATGCGGTGCAACAAATATGCCTATTCATGCATGCCTCGAGAGATATCCATTTCGATTTTATGAAACGCGTGTTACGGTACATTCATGGCACCATCGATCTTGGTCTACGGTTATCCGCGTCACCAAGTCACTCGTTAGTTGCCTACTCAGATGCAGATTGGGGAGGGTGCCCGGATACTCGACGCTCAACGTCGGGTTATTGTATTTTTTTCGGTGATAACCTGATATCGTGGTCCTCAAAACGTCAACCGACCATATCTAGATCAAGTGCGGAAGCCGAGTATAGAGGTGTAGCAAACGCGGTTGCAGAAGCCACATGGATCCAAAATCTTCTTCTTGAGCTAAAGACTCCAACAAACAAAGCCACAATTGTTTTTTGTGATAGCATCTCAGTAGTTTACTTATCCGGGAACCCCGTGCAACACCAAGCACATTGAAATGGACATCCACTTTGTTCGTGAAAAAGTTCAAATAGGCCACGTTAGAGTGCTCTATGTCCCATCACCACAACAATACGCAGACATTTTCACCAAGGGCCTACCGAGATACGTATTCGAGACATTCAGATCCAGCTTGAACATAACAACATATTCACGCTCAAGCTGAGGGGGAATATTGAAGGAAACTATTGCAGATTATTTTGGTTTTAATGTAACTTGATTTGGCTGTTATGGTGTTACATATATTTAGGAATCAATCATGATTTTATCTTTATGGTGACCCACAATCATAGGAGGTAATTGTGGGCATCTATCCACTTATATTGTTTGTATGTCACACATATCGAAGAAAAGGAAAAACATTCACAAAAGTCCAATGTTTGTCAGATTTGACCATCGTGTTTGTATTTTGTATTATGTGTTTTTCTTTTAAATGTTAATGACGATGTTTGTGTTATTGTATAATATTTGTATTATGTGATAAACCTTAACCAACCCAAACCGTTGAACCAACTCGAATGGTGAACCCACTGGAAAAATTTTATAGATCCGTCAGTGACAGTAGGAAAGTGAGATTGCAAGAACGCCAAGCGTTGCTTTTATCCAAGGATCAAGATTTCAATTAAACTGTACACTTTAAGATTAATTTAGATATTGGTGAGATCTGTATTGGAGCTTTGATAGAAGCTTTAAACTAAAACGAAATGTTGATAAGCATAAGGGAAAGGGAAAGGGAAATTGCGGGATTTCAAGACGTTTTTATCTAGGATCAACTGTTTCAACTTTCAACTGTATGCTAAAAGTACATTAAATGATTAATTTAGATATTATAATTTTATGAATTTGTTTTGCTCTGTTTATTTAAATTTGGTATGAATATTATAATTGGTACGAGTGTTATGTTCATTTGTGCCGAATATCTATGAACTTGTTAGTGCTCAATGAATGCTTAACTAGGTATATATAATTTATCCTTAATTTTGTATGAATCTATTATTTGAATGCTACGATATGTTATGCGTATTTTTTTTTAAATTTTTTTAATGTTGTTTGAATTGTGATGTTGATTTGATTACGCTTTTAACTTTTAAGTTCCAAAAATATTAAATTTTTTGTTGTATAAAAATTAAGGTTATGCGAAGGTACCAAAATGAGCTAAAGCCGTGACAATGACTATGAAATAGGGTACCAAACGAGAGATAAGACATGAGAGTTTAGTTTTTTCACAAAAGTACCTTTGTGAGAGTGACTATAATAGAAAAGGGGCGAGAAATAATTGATGGAC
>NW_027496830.1:0-59905 GCF_021521415.1 Bidens hawaiensis | reverse complement strand
AATAGGATATCAATCCGTCACATAGATCTTATAAAACAAACATATAAAATGGGTTCTAATAATTATTGGTAATTGACGTGACACGTAGTATTTATAAAATAATTAAATAGCCGTCTCACGCCTATAATAAAAATGGTTTTATTATAATTAGAACCGGTGAAAATCGTTTTCATTTAACCATGTTACTAAATGCATGTTAGAACATGGTAAATAAGTTTCCTAAATCTAGAATATTGGAAAACTTAAAATCCCTTTTTCTTAATTACCAAGGAAACAAGTCTAAACACCATCCTTTTGTATAACACTTAACGTATTAGGGAACTTTAAATGGGATAAAGGTCACCTAACCATTTCAAGCAAACTAATATACTTAGGGTAATATTAACATATTTGTGGGATAAAGGTCACCTAACCACTTGTATGTTAATCTTACATGTTTATGCAAGTAGGACGACTTGAATTGGAAACCATGTGATAAAGGTCACCTAAGCATGGGATCCAATGGTGTTGATGGGATAAACATGCCAACACGAAATAAGGATTTCGAATGGTCCCATACCTCTAGAAGTTGCAAAGGGTTGCAATTGTCAAGGTTGACTACCTTGTTAAATCAAATGACGGGATAAAGGTCACCTAACCGAAATTTGATTTATCGTTGGATTCTAGAATTTAATTATTATTTAAAATGTGGTATAAAAGGGTATTAATAATTAAAATTGTTTATAATACTAAAATAGAACTTTGTTAAATTTTGTAGATGGCCGCTAACAATGCAAACACCTCTACCCATAACACCCGTAACCTATCCTTAAGAACCATCCTTGAAAAGGATCGTCTAAACCATAATAACTTTATGGATTGGTATCGCAACTTGAGAATAGTTCTCAAGCAAGAAGAGATATCATATGTCTTAGACGATCCCATTCCCGACGAGCCTAACGTGGAAGATGAGGAGGCTTATAACGATTGGGTCATGTACACCAAAGATTCGGTACAAGCCTCTTGCCTCATGTTAGCAACTATGATTCCCGAAATCCAAAAGGATTTCGAGCATCATGGGGCATACGACATGATAACTCAATTGAAGGAAATGTTCCTTCAACAAGCTAGAGCGGAACGTTTCGAAACGGTTCGAGCGTTTCATGCATGTCGTATGGAGGAAACCCAAAGCGTCTCATCTTATGTCCTAAAGATGAAAAGCTACATTGAAAAGCTTAATAGGTTGAATTGTCCCGTGTCTAATGAGTTGGCTACGGATTTGATCCTCAACTCATTAACCAAAAGGTTTGAAACTTTTGTCATGAATTATAACATGAATGGATGGGACAAAAGCATTGGTGAGCTTCACGCAATGCTAAGAACGGCCGAAGCGGGAATGGGTAAAAGGGTTTTACCCGTTCTAACAATCAATGAAGGCAAAAGGGGACATAACTCCAACCCCAAAGCAAGTGTTGCTAAGGGCAAGGGCCACGTCCAAGGAAAGGGAAAGAGGAAAGCCATCACGCCCTACAAACCGAAGGAAAAGAAGCAAAAGGTTGCGACGCAAGATCCATGCTTTGAGTGTGGAGAGATAGGTCATTGGAAAAGGAATTGTCCGACCTATCTCAAAGCGTTAAAAGATAAGAGGGATGCGGAGCAAACCTCAGGTATTATCTTTACTATATATGTTGAACTAAATGTTATTTCTTCAAATACATGGGTACTTGATACCGGATGTGGAACTCACATTTGCAATTTGTTGCAGGGGTTCAAAAGAAGTAAGCAACTCAACAAAGGGGACATTAGTCTCTTTATGGGCAATGGAGCAAGAGTTGAAGTCCAAGCTCAAGGAGACTACATGTTAAAGCTTCCAAGTGGTTTGGAAGTAATTTTGAAAAATGTTTTGTATGCTCCTAAGTTAAGGAGAAACATTATTTCCGTGTCCCTTTTAAAACAATGTGGCTTTGATCTTAAGTTTATTGATTATGATATTCATGTTTTGATGAATGGCATATTTTACTTTAAAGCTATACCCATGAATGGTATATATGAAATAGATCAAAGTGGTATGTCACATAGTAGTTCAATGTATAATGTCAACACCAAGAAACTCAAGAAGGACTTGGGTGATTCCTATCTTTGGCATTGTCGCCTTGGACATATAAGCAAGAATCGCATGCAAACTCTTCGCAAGAGTGGTATTCTAGAAACCAATGAGTTTGATTCATTTGATGTATGTGAATCTTGTTTACAAGGCAAAATGACAAAGCAACCCTTTAATAAAACTTTTGAAAGGTCAAAAGAATTATTAGGTATCATACATTCGGATGTATGTGGTCCTTTTAGACCAATGACTAGGAATGGTGAAAGATACTTCATTACCTTTATTGACGATTATAGTCGATATGGTTATGTGTACTTAATGAAACACAAAGATGAAGCTTTTGAAACGTTCAAAGACTTCAAAGCTGAAGTAGAAAGACAACTCAAAACAACAATCAAAGTACTTCGTAGTGATAGAGGAGGAGAATATCTAAGTGGTGTTTTTCAAGATCATCTTAAGAGTTGTGGAATTATTTCACAACTTACTCCACCTGGAACACCACAACATAATGGTGTGTCTGAAAGGAGAAATCGTACCCTATTAGATATGGTTCGATCAATGATGGCTAGAAGCACTTTATCTCTATCATTTTGGGGCTATGCTTTACTTTCCGCTGTTCGCATATTGAATATGGCTCCAACCAAGAAAGTGGAGAAGACACCTTTCGAAATATGGCATGGAAAGGCTCCATCGCTATCATTCTTAAAAGTTTGGGGTTGTGAAACTTATGTAAAGCAATACACCCCAAACAAATTAGAAGTCCGATCCACTAAGTGTATCTTTATAGGTTATCCTAAAGATGATATAGGATATTACTTTTACGACCCTAGTGAGCAAAATGTTATTATTGCTCGAAAGGGTAAGTTCTTGGAAACTAAGTTCCTTAAGGAAGGAACCAATAGTAAAACAGTGAAATTTGATGAGGATCAAGAATCACAAGATGATACACAATTGGTTGATACTAGCACTCAACAAGAGGTTGTTGAAAGTGATCAAGTGGTTGATCAAAACACACAAAACGTTCGCAGATCTGGTAGAGTTAGCAATCCACCCGAAAGATATGGATTTTTTGTAGAAGGTTGCTACGTGGTAGATTCGGATGAACCAACCACATACCGTAATGCAATGTCCAAGAATGATTGTGACAAATGGCTTGAAGCCATGAACGTTGAGATGCAATCCATGTATGACAACCAAGTTTGGGAATTGGTTGAACCACCACTTAACACCAAAACTGTTGGAAGTAAGTGGGTTTTCAAAAGAAAAACTGATATGCATGGAAACTTGGATACTTATAAAGCAAGACTTGTAGCTAAAGGTTTCACTCAAACTCAAGGGGTTGATTATGATGAAACTTTTTCGCCTGTGGCAATGCTAAAGTCTATTAGGATATTATTTGCCATAGCTGCACATTATGATTATGAAATTTGGCAAATGGATGTCAAGACCGCTTTCCTAAATGGATATCTTGAGGAAGATGTCTATATGGTTCAGCCTGAAGGTTTTGTCGATCCAAAACATCCTAATAAAGTATGCAAGTTAAAGAAATCAATCTATGGATTGAAACAAGCATCTAGAACTTGGAATCATCGTTTTGATGAAGAAATCAAAAATTTTGGTTTCATCAAGAACGCTGATGAGGCTTGTGTGTATAAAAAGGCTAGTGGGAGTATAATTACCTTCTTAGTATTGTATGTCGATGACATTCTACTATTTGGAAATGACATTCCAACCATGGAAAGCGTTAAGGCTTGGCTTGGAAGTAGATTTTCCATCAAGGATCTTGGTGAAGCTGCCTATATTTTGGGAATAAAGATCTATAGGGATAGGTCAAGGCGCTTGATAGGTTTGAACCAAAGTACATACATTGATAAAATCTTGAAAAGGTTCAAGATGGAAAACTCCAAGAAAGGTTTTGTACCTATTCAAAGAGGGACCATATTGAGTTCAGATCAATGTCCAAGCTCAAAGGGTGAGCAAGAGATGATGAAACAAATCCCATATGCTTCTGCTATAGGATCCATCATGTATGCGATGATATGTACTAGACCGGATGTGTCATGCGCTTTGAGCATGACAAGCAGATACCAACAGAATCCAGGAAACAGTCATTGGATGGCTGTTAAGAGCATATTGAAATACCTTAGGAGAACTAAGGATATGTTTCTGATATATGGATCTGGTGAGGAGGAACTCGCTATAAAAGGTTACACGGATGCGAGCTTCCAAACTGATCGAGATGATTCTCGATCACAATCTGGGTATGTGTTCACTCTTAATGGAGGAGCTGTCTCTTGGAAGAGCTCAAAACAGGAAGTGGTAGCATTGTCCACTACAGAATCAGAATACATCGCCGCTTCATTGGCAGCTCAGGAAGCTGCATGGTTGAAGAAGTTCATTTCTGATCTAGGGGTGGTCTCTTCCATTCAAGACCCCCTAGAAATCTTTTGTGACAACGAGGGTGCGATTGCTCAAATCAAGGAACCTCGTTCGCACCAAAAGACTAGGCACATAGAGCGGAGATTCAACTACATAAGGGATGAAGTTGAAAAAGGAAAGATATGTATTCGCAAAGTTGGAACTGATCAAAATCTTGCGGATCCATTTACGAAGCTCCTAGAAAGACCGAAACATGAGCGTCATGCGAGTAGCTTAGGACTTCGATATTCTAGTAATTGGATTTGATCTATTTTGTATTAACGTTTAAAAGACTTTTGTAATTTAACTCTTTTAATATGATTATGGAATCTTGAGTTAAAATTCTAATTTTGCATGTTTAATCCATGAATAAGTTATCTTATTCTAAAAGTCCGTAGTCGATCACGTTTGTGGGAACAAATATGAAGCAAGACTATTATGAACTAGGATTGGTGGATATTCATAAGGAATGAATATGGAGCATGGGTTTGCTGCCAAGGTTCATAGATATTTGTGGGATACAAATATTGGACTGACCCGCTCTCAATATTACTACATGGAGTCTTTGGACCTGATCATTAGTAATTTTGAGTAAAGGAGAATTTCATATTATCCTTAGACCTGAGATGTATACTGGGTCTTGATTTTCACCGAGTATTACACTTTGACTCTCCCCTTCGCTATTCGTAAAAGATGGTACATAAGGATGAGCTCGGGTAGAGTACAAAGTGATAATGAGAGGCGTATACAGTCAAGATGGAATTTGTTCCTCTTATGTGTTGAGAGTTTAGATGTCTAAGGCCTGATAAAGTTGAATTGAAAAGAGAATGATCACCTATGTCTCTTAGATCCAACATGACATCTAGTAACAAAGGGATATAATGATAGATTCACCTAAATCATATCAAGTAAGGAACTTGAAGGGATGATGTTATTGAATGGCACTTCGTCAAACACATTAGGGGTGGTGGACCGAGTTAGGCGGGATTCACCACTAGCATTAATTGTCTACGTATCTCGTTCAAGTGGGAGATTGTTGGAATTTCGTATGCCCGAGACACGTATTTAGATTAATGTGGCTAACTGTGCTTGATCCAAGTCGGGTCATACCCAATAACGAGCTAGATAGACATCGGATTGTATTTGTTTAAGATATGATCTTTAAACAAATACCGAACACAAAGTTTAGGAAATCGGTTTTTCTGAAAAATTGCACTTGAAAGATTAAAATAAATAATTTGGATTATTTATTTATTTATTTAATTATTTAATTGGTTAAATAATTAAGAAAAGATTATAAAATAGTTTTATAATAGTGTAGGCTAGTTTTATATATATGTGATATATATAAATGAATGAATAAAAAAAAAAAAAAAAAAAAAAAAAGGAAGGGATGGGTGGCCGGTTTGGGTGGGACCCACCACCACCCCAACAAGCCAATGTGATCAAGGTCTCTTGGTTATTTTTTTGGTTAAAAACCCCACTAGCCTACACATGCAATGGATCACTTTTTCTTTCAAATTTAAAAGTGCAAAAACCTCCTACTCTCCCTCTCCTTTTCTTCTCGGCCGAAACAAGCAAGGGAGGAGGGCTTGGGTGCTCGGTTTTCTAGTGTTCTTGTCCTAACACTCATCCGTGTTGCTCGTGGGTATCACCTCTTGAGGCATCCTACTCTTGGAGGCTAGTCCATCTTCCTCTTCATATCATCCTACTCTTTTGAGGTAAAAGAGTTATTGTTATTATTAATTTTGTAAGCCTTTAGTTCTTGTAGATTGATCCTATTTCGGGTTTTAGCCTTGTTACATATTGGTATGTTTCATAAAATTAACAATAGGTTGTTGATATTATCATGCTTCCGTTGCTAGATTAGTAAAAATGTTTCAACTAATAATCTAAAATAGATGCTAAAACCCAACAACCAGCATGACTCTTCCCGCACTTATTGCAAACGTCCGAACCCTTACTCAATCTACACTCGTCACCGTGTATCTTGCTACAAATCTTACACAACTTCTTCTCCCACACTTTTTGTTCCTTGTCCTTGGAGTTCCATAACTGAGTACCGGGTCGCTTAGCATGATTGACCCACTTCTTATCCTTTCCCTCATCCACCAACACAACATCATCCGCAACCAAGTCATCATAAACCAGCTCAGCGAGTTCCATTACTGAGTCAAACATAGCAGGTTTATTTGCATTGACTAACGTGTGGATGTTCTGCGGTAGTCCTCTAACATAGCACTTGATTATCTTAGCCTCAGTGTCAACAATATCAGGCACCAACCTAGAAATTCGGTTGAATTCAGTGGTATACTCACTGTGTGTCATCTTACCAGCCTTAAGATTCTGAAACTTCATCTCCGCCCTTTCAACCTCTGCATCAGCACAGAACCTTCATCACCAACTCTTTTAGATCCTCCCACCTCATAGCTTTAACCTCATCCCAGGTCTTTCTCTATTCCATACTTTCCCACCAATACATAGCTTCATCACCGAATGATTGAGTAGCATAACCTACGACTTTGCTGGGACGACACTCGCTAATTCGGATAATTTTATCCATGGCGGTTATCCATTGGAGAGTAGCGATTGCGTCTCCCAAACCGGTTAGCTTCGGCGGGTCACATCTGTTGAATGACTTATAGTTGCACCCACCCCGGTCTCTTTTCCTATCATCAACCTTCACAGACTTAACCACACTTGATTCCTCTTTTTCTATCTCCTTTTCATTACTCTTCTCCCCAGACTTCTCAACTCTTTCATCGCTTTTAGCAGACCCTTCAGGAGTCAAATTCTTCACAGCAGTGGCTACAACTTGAACAATAGCTGCTTGAATTGCGGGGTCAAGTTGATTTCCTTCGTTGTTGCTTGGGGTTCGTCCAGTTGCGCTTCCTTCGTCTCCTGTGTTGGAAGCGGTTTCTACCGAAGGTTGTCAGACAATACGAGGCCTGACACAACGTCCAATGCGACCTCCTGCTCTCACAACTTCTCTAGCTCCAGCCATCGTATTCTAAAAAGGAAAACACAAACTTCATCACTCAATTAACTATTTAGTACAAGGATAGTAAGGCTAACAAGTAATAACAATGGCCAGCTGTCATTAGCTGATCACGTTACTTTTCGTGTCATATGCACTTCCTCTTATGAGTCTATTTGTGCTAATTCTACTTTAGCAGTTCATCAATCAAACAATCAAGAAATCCTATCCCTATCATTCACACATCCTTTCTTTAGCAATTACGCTAACATTAACATTTATCATCTAACCATACACTATACCTTTACTGAGCTTGCTTGAGTGACACATGCCATTCTTGAACTAGCATCTTCTTTCTTTGCTTACTTAAATCTCATTCTCTATTCGAGTCTAAGCATGTGGGATGCTTAAATCTCTCAAACTTTGCTCTGATGCCAACTTGTAAGGCCCCGATCCCGGTGCCCTACTTTGGACGTTGGATTTACTCATAAACATGGTTCTACAAATCAGAGTTTATTAAAACTTTCACGAAAACAATAACTTTAATCATTCGATACAAAACATTCGATCTTTTCTTTAAAACATAATATACAACGTCATATTTAAAACATCATTTCTCTTCCATATTCAGATGCCAGCCATTCAATCCATGCCATGTGCCCTCCTCATGCTAGCTCATTAAACATGTTTACATGCGTGCATAATAAAAGTCAGCTACGCTGACTGAGTTCTAGTTAATACAGATAACATACAATACAGTTACATTCGTATACATATGCATCCGAAGATACATATTATATTCTTAATCTGCTTATCTTTCTTTCATACATACATACTTATATACTTTCTTTCATTCTTTCCTCTCTTTCATACTTTTATATTTAATCCTACTTTACATACTTCTAAGTTTTAAAGATCATTACGCCCTACTGCCTCGAGTATTATTAAGGCTCAGTCCCTTTCCTGCCTCGAATTTTATTAGGGCTCAGTCCCTTACTGCCTTGAGTATTATTCGGGCTCAGTCCCTTTCTGCCTTAAGTATTATTAGGGCTCAGTCCCTTTCTTCTGTACCTATCCATCGGTTATATTAATTCATATCATTCATATATCATTCTTACATTATATATAACATTCATATTTGTAATTATAACCTAACAGTACATGCACTATCTGAAGATCGTTCACGTACCAATAGCCAATCATTCATATCTTTCACGTACCATAAATATGGCTTACACTTATCTCTTAAGATATGTGTATTAAATAATCACATCGAGTACGCACACAGCCCATAAAACGTAACAAGGAATGGGGCTAGAAACTCACCTGGGTTCTGTTACGTTTTCCATTAATCCTTGATCCTTTCGTTAATTGAGCTCTGCTAACTGTATCTTTATTACATGTATTAATACGTGTCCTATTCACATTATTTATTATTCAACCAAAATGACTATGTCTTGTCTAATCTAATGGTCTTGTCTTAGATTAAAATTTACTTAGAATATTTTCATACCTTGTTAAATAATACATTGAAATCTAATTCATGAGTTGTAATCTAATGATACATTATAAGCTAATGATAACATTGTAAGCTAATGAAAAGTGTAAGCTATGGAACCATTGTAATCTAATGAATCATTGTAAGCTAATGAATCAATGTAATCCATTGAATCATTGTAATCTAACGAATCATTGTAATCTAATGAATCATTGTAAGCTAATGAATCGTTGTAATCTAATGAATCATTGTAATCTAATGAATCATTGTAAGCTAATGAATCATTGTAATCTAATGAATCATTGTAAGCTATTGAATCATTGTAAGCTAATGAATCATTGTAATCGATAGGCCATTGTAGAGTTTATATTTTATGCGAGTCTGAATGTATGCGAGTCTTAATGTAAAAGAGTCTATTGTATTTGGTAGGGCATTGTAAGCGAGTTTATATTGTATGCGAGTCTGAATGTATGCGAGTCTTAATATAAGCGAGTCTTTTGTATGTGATAGGCCATTGAAAGTGAGTTTATATTGTATGCGAGTCTGAATGTAAGCGAGTCTATTGTATGCGATAGGCCATTGTAAACGAGTTTATATTGTATGCGAGTTTAAATGTACGCGAGTCTTAATGTAGGCGACTCAAAAGTAATCGATCATAATGTATACGAGTTTACGTATTGTAAGCGAGTTAAGGCATGTAAGCGACTCATGCCATTGTGATCGACTGAACTGACCTTTAATGGTCACGCTTTGGTCTTTATCGTCATTATTTCGCACTCATCTTTGACTCAACACCTTGTTTTGGTTTGGTATGGATTCCTCAATGTTTTCCCTAATCGTTTTCTGCCAAAACTTGACACGGGTAACCATAAAACTTGGATCTTTATGGCTAAAGATGTCTATGACTTGATCTAGGGTTTCTTAAACGAGTCGTTCATGACCATAAGTTCGTTAAGTCCATTTTAACATCAAGTTTGCTACTTTATGGTTCATTTATACCCGATCTACTCTGCGTTTAAGTTTCATGGCTAGCCGTTCATAAAAACATAAACTTTAAAGATCAAGAACGTACCTTACTCGTTTTTAGGTTATGGTTTAGCTTGGTGATGAACCACAATCTTGTATCTTGCTTTTATATTAAAGATTTATCAAGATTTAGGCTAGGTTTGATCCTGAATCTCTCCTTTCTAGCTCACGGCTTCAAGAGAGGTTTATGTGTGTGTTTTGAGTGTGTAGAGATTCTTGAAAGATAATATGGATGGAAATGGAAAGAATTAGGGTTTAACGGGGGTATTTATACTCCGTTAAACCCATGGACCTAAGGCCCATCTTTTCTTTTTAGTCCATAACTAATCCCATCTATAAAGCCTACTTATCCTTTCATATTTTATTATTATTATTAATTCTCCACTAACTCAATTATTTCTCCCGACACAATTAATATTTTAATAATTATTCTCGAAATTTCGGGATGCTACACCGCAATTGTAGCAAGCCTTATCAAGGTTAACGATTGGAGCACGAGGGATGGCTCGATTGGGTTGGTTTGTCGGTGTGAACCGCGGTGGAGCGGCTTGCACACAAGGTGCTTCTAAACAATATTGGGTAAGGTGGCCGAATCGGTGGCAATAGGTGCACACCCGACAAGTGGCTTGGGTTGGGTGGTGGCATTGGCAAGTGTTGCAATATGGGTGTGGTCCGGTGTAGGGCTTCTTGGTTAGAGGGGCTTGTTGGGCTTGGGGTTGGGCTAAGACATAATTTTGAGAGTTGGTTTTTCTCTTGTTATTGTGGTAGTGGGATGAGTTGTTATGATTGTTATTCTTGGAGGATTTGGGCTTAGAGGATTCAGGCTTAGATTCTTTAGTGGGATTAGGTGTGGGCTTATCATTGGGTTTCTTGGAACTCTTCTGCGTCATGGTCCCGGCTTTAACGTGGTTCTAGATGAGGGTACCGGATAGAGTGATGACATCATGAAGGGTTTGAGGGTCACGACATAGGACAGAATCTTGGATTCGCATAGGAGAACCCGAGATGTACTTGTCGATTGAACGTTCAAGGGGAGTGACCATGTGGGGGATGAGAAGGCTCATTTCACGGAAACGATCGTTGTAGATGGTGTCATTACCACTTTCTTGTTTCAAATTCCAAAACTCCTCTTCCAACTTCCAAAGCTCATGTTTCGGGCAAAACTTCTTGAGCATGAGTTTCTTGAGGTCATCCCATGGCAAGGGCATGGCAACCTCGGCTCCTACCGCAAGCTTCTCCCCGTTCCTCCAATTGAGGGCATTCTTCTTGAGTACGCTCGAGGCTTAAGTGGTTTTCTTATCGTCAGAACATTCACAATGGAGGAACAAGCTTTCCATTTCTTCTAACCATTGGAGGAGAATGGTAGCACCGTCGATACCGAAGTATTCAGGCAGGTTAGTACTATTGAACTATTTAATGGAGCAATTGATTGGGTTCGGGGTTGTGGATGATGTAGAAGTATTCACTGTTTTCAATTGGGTGATGATCGTTTGGAGGGCTTCCACGATGCCCTTAGCAATGCGGCATGACATGTGGTGGCCAGAGTTTCCGACGCGATGGTTGTATTTGAGGAGGTGAGAAGACATGCTGCAGGGGTAAAAGGTGCAAGGTTCGTAAGACTCGGGTAAATGTCGCAAGTATAGAAATTGACGAAATATAATAATCGTGAATTGAGGTTGGGATTGTGTTTGAGGTTGAGAATTTTATTACTTAGGGAAAGTTTTGATTATACAATTCTTGTCATTTTTTATATTATGAAAACATATATTTAAATGTAAATGGGTTCATTTGTTGGTTAGGGCTTCATTGTAACATCCTGTTTTCTCGTTACGGTTAATAAATAAATTATGAGATATTATGAGTCTGGCTTGTGTTGGGTTGAATAGATATGAGTTATGGATTTGGGTTAAAAAGGAAAGAAATAAGGACCATGGGCTTAAGCCCATGACCCATTATATATAAATAATAAATTACCCCATAATCCTTTCATTTCAAATATTTCATACACCATCAAAAATACACACTTAGCTCTCTCTCAACTTGCTTTATCTCTCTAGCCGAAATCACCAAGAGAAACCGAGCATCAACCGAGGTAATGATAGTATGATATTGTATAGATCCAAACCCGTAAAATTTAGTCGCAAAACGACGAACCGACACCCTAAACCATTAAAGTTATGAGATCCGGAGGGAATCGGGTATAAACCGACCAAAAGATGAGCTTAGGGGTCACCCAAGCTCAGATTTGGATCAAACAAGATAAAAACGATGAAAAACGGTGGAAAAACGAGTGAGATCTAGCTTTTCCGGCGAGACCGCGGTTTTCGGGCATTGGTGGCGCTGGAAAAGACAGGCACGAGGTTAAGGTGACAGAGAATGTTTCTGACATTTTCTGAACTAAACCTAATTCGTTACGGGAATCTAACGAACTAGCCTATGTTCGTTAGCTGGAATTTAACGAACTGGCCTTACTTCGTATTCAAATTCGTTAAGGAAGGAATGACGAACTAGCACCAGTTCGTTAAGGTCCAATTTGTTATGATGACCAATTCGTTAAGGTCCAATTCGTTAGGATGACCATTTCGTTTAAAAGGTCTAATTTGTTATGAGGACTGGTTCGTTATAAGGGTTCAATTCGTTATGAAGTTCAATTCATTAACCAGACCGAACGAATAAGGTCCAATTCGCTATAAAGTAACGAATGAGTTCATTAGTTATGAAACCCATCCATTAAGGGACTGGGACGAACTAGAAGCTTAATAAAATGACAGAATAGCCCCCGAACATAAAAAGAATCTATTAATTTCAAAGAAGTCCTTGAACTTTTTAAGTTAGCAAATTTATTAATGATTTAAAATTCTAATGGAAAATATGTTGGCCTGCTAGGGGCTGTCGCCCCTAGAACCCCGTTGCCAAGGCTGCTGCCCATGGACCCCCATTCGTTGAGGGTAATAATTAACTAGAAACGCGATATGGGTAGTGATAGTTAAATTGATATGTGTAATTGTTATACAGTTAGTCGTGCACAGCTCAAGAAAGGAATAACCATAAAAGGTGAACGTAACCGTATTCAGGTGAGTTTTTAGCCCCATTCTTTGTTATGTTTTCGGTTTGTGTGCACACTCGATGTGATTAGTTAATACATTTATCCTAAGTGATATGTGTATGCCATATATGTATTATGTGAAATGTATGAATGATTTCTTATCGGTACGTGAACGATCGTCGGATATTGCATGTACTGCCAGGTAATGGTTTGATGATATATATGTTGTAGATGAAGAATTAATAATGTATGTATGTATGTATGAAACTTACAATTATGTATATAGAAAAGTATGGTAAGGAGGTATGGAGGAAAGGGCGACCAGACCCTAATAATATCCGAGGATGGAGGGTATCGGACCCTAATAATATCCGAGGATGGGACCCTAATAATATCCGAGGATGAAGGGAGACCGGGCCCTAATAATATCCGAGGATGGAGGGTACCGGAACCTAATAATATCCGAGTTATGTAGGGTGAAATGCCCTTTATAATGTAAGGTTAGCTATGAATGTGTATGGACGAATGGTGAACAGGTTATGAATGTTATGCGTACCTTCGGGAACGTATATGTGTATGTAAAGTAAGTTATGTGATTAACTAGAACTCACTCAGCGTAGCTGACTTTTAGTATGCACGCAGGTTAACAGATTGAGACAGCTGGTTTGAGGTGGACACATGGAAGGATATAAAACGCTGGCATCTGAAGATTGTCATGATGTTTTGAATGTTATAATCTATGTTACTTTTTAAAAGACAAATTATGGATATTTGTAACGAATGGTTGATATTTTATATTATTCCGCGAAATTTTTAATTAACTCTGATATTTAGAACTGTGTTCATGAGTAAATTCAACGTCCAAAGTAGGGCACCGGTAACGGGGCCTTACATTCAAGAATCACCATGGGTCCTTCCAACAAAATTGAAAACATTGAAAACTCAAATAAAATCATTCAAAATCGAATTGAGAGGGTGTTGAGGTAGACGGTTGAAATAATTCGGGAATCACCCCGTATTTACATACTTCACCCTTCAATTTCAACAAAACACAATACGGTAAAACCGAGTTTAGCCACATATCACTGTGAATTCGGGTTTTAATTTAAGAGTGTGATCGTCACATGAACACATTTGTTACAATGGGGTAGTAGATTCGGTTTCGTTTGGTGTGATATACTTTGGATTAATAAGTTTCACACCCTTACCGAACACTCCAGAAAAGCAACCACGTCTCGTGGTTGATTGAGATTTATGTGCATTGAACTTCCTTAGGCTCGCAAGCCTTGGTGTGAAAGGTTCGGTAAACAAGTGCGTCCCTCTTACAATTTACTACATATCCGTCACACGAATCTTCCTCAAGGAGAGGGGAGTGAAAATGCGGGATTTCTTAAGGAATTTCCCTTTTTTTATAAATCGTCCTAAAGTTTTCAAAACAATGAGAGTAAGGCATAGCCTCGGATTAAGTGTGTGATTTTCTAGTGTACAGTTGTATATCATAAGCAATTCAAATATTTCTAAGCTATGTAAAAAAAATTTAAACAAGTAGGGTGCACGTATAGGAAACACGTATAGGGACCCTAAGCATGTTACTAGGTCGTTAGATCTAACCACCTATCTTATAGCCTTCGGCTCTAATACCAATCTGTCGCACCCCAACCTACGGCAGAATATGCCGACGCGCGACAATTTTGAATCATAGCTTCGAAGACACTATGTAAATGCACGTGTCAATATCTAAATTAATTATTTCATTCAACCATACATTTAAAGCATAACATCATTGTTCTCAAAAACAATTGTCCAAAACGTAATTTAAATGGAAATAAAGTTAAGTTCTTCACATCATCTAGCAACCTAAGGTATCACTACTTCAATATCTTGAAATCACCCAAGATAGCTACCTGCACCATACAGGAAAATACATATTTTTGTCAACGTAAATGTCACACCCTCAAAATCCACTAACGGAGTTTTACGTTCAGAGGGAGTGAACTAACAGGATCGGAATCATTAGTTATAATCAAACAATAAAAACGTTTAAATGAAAATAAGTGCGGAAGCGTAAAAACCAAAAGACAAAAGTTACGTCACGCAGGACGACTTAAAATCCAATGACAACAGTTTAAAATCAGTTTGCATAAACAAAAGCGTTTTCAACAATGCCTGATCCTATACCGCGCGCCCGCCTCGGCTACCTGAGAATAACATACTAAAAGTGTCAACACGAGGTTAGTGAGTTCAAAAGTTTATATAAAATAAAGCGTTTAGCGTTTTGCGTTCAGCGTTTAGCGTTTTGCGTTACCAGATAGTGTTAAATCAATTATATATCGATAGGTAGCTAGCCTATACAACAAGTATTACTAAGTGTTCGACACCGAAACTGACTGTTTATCAAGTGCCTTGCCACCAGGTCATCCAGACCATGGTATGTGTTAGCCAAAATTACACCCGCTCGACCTCCAGTCGAGTTTAGCGTTGGGTGGGGTTTGTCAAACCCAGTTGTACTACTCAACAGTGACTCGCTATTATCCAAATATTAACCGGTTCGATGTGTAGGACTTCAATTGTTTCGTTTGCCACTTAGCCTTTACAAGTGATATATAATTTACTAACAAAATCTTAAATGCGTTTTTCGGATTATGTTATCTCCCCCAAGTGAAAAGCGTTTAAAACAGTTTAAAGGGGTAAGTGAAACTCACTGTTTGCGAAGAATTCCCAAAATAAATCACCAAGTGATGCGCGTCACCGAAAACTCTCTCTAGCGTTCTAAAACAACAAGGAGATTTTTTAAGTATCGGAACTAATATCGAGTCTCTAGACCCGGCACATAATTCCTAAGCACAAGATACGTTTCGTGTTTGTTTGTGAATCGCGTGTGACTTAACAAGTACATTTGTGATACGATACATGTGTGAACAATTATTTACGTGTCATGTATTAATAATGTACATCACTAGCAACTATTCCCCACAGGGGCAATTTGGTCAAAACACCACAATTATTTAGCAAGTATTCCCCGCAGGGGCAATTTGGTCAGAACATAACAATTAACTAGCAATTATCATGTTTCATGCATTTTCACAAAATTCAGCAGCTAGTTTCACCGAGACAGAAATTCTACTTGAAAGATTATACTATACTACCGATCATAGCATCTCAATTAATTCATCAAAAATCATCACAAAAGCATATATGTCTTAGGTTTCCAGAACATATTTTATTTTATATTTATTCCACATAGGTTTCTCACAATAATCTAATCATTACAGCAAACTCATAACAGTCAAATTCATGCGCAACAGAATGTTATTTCAAATTCCCGTTAAATGAAAAATCCAACAAATAAGACCACTTGGGTTAGGTTCCTAACTCAACAAGTCAACTTCCAGAAGTGGAACCAACCCAATTGGTCTCGTAGTTCATGAGATATAACATTTACAAAACAACCTAACAGCAGGTCTAACAACTCAGATTTGCACAACGTTTTTGTAAAATCATAAAGGTTAACTTTTACACGTCCAAAAATTGCAAATTTATATTCTTTAGATACTAGACTCAACCTAGTTTACTGTAGTATCAATAATCTGAACCAATTTTTACATTTACACCCAGATACAGTCAATTGAACATAAACAACACAATCTGTCCAGAAACTGTTTGCACCAAAACTCAACATATTAACCATCTATAGACCATAATCCGTTCATATAACACTCTAAACACCATAATCACTATCCATGCATATCAATTACACATTAAATCCATGATTAGGGTTTTACTTGAACTCAAAATCAAGAAACAAACGATTAACATGCAATAACACCAATACTAGCTATCAATTCAACCATCAATACATCTTTCACTCAAAACAAGACACATGAACATAATCACATATAATAATCGGACCTAGGGTTTATAATTAACCCATTAAAATCGAAATTAAGCATAGAGGATGCATAGGATAGTTGTTTATACCTTCCTAGCACCTTAATCTTCAATCAAACTTGAACAATCTTGATTGTATGTGTGTGTATGAGGGCCGATCGCAAGGGAGAAGTGGGAGAGGGGCTGCCGTCGGTTTGGGAGAGAAAGGAAGAGGAGAGTTAGGGTTTTAGGTTTATATTAATAATAATAATATAATACACTTTGGTCCCTTAACTTTCAAATGTTACTTTACTAGCTTAATTAACTAATTCTTGCACCTTGAATTAACGTTTATAACAATGTTTTCACATAACACATAAGTCTAACACATAATTATCCCATAATTATTATTTTGACGTTTTTCGTTTATTCACCAATTGTTTGCGTCAACTCGTTTGCGTTTCGGTGCAATTCCCGAAAGACTACACATGTAGTAAGTGTCAAGCGTCATTTAAACCCTAGTTTAAATGTAATGAGGTGTGCGTTATAGGTTCAGTGATCTAAAGTTTTAATTGACGGAGTTGAGTTAACGGAGTTAACCTGAAATTGACGATTGTCACAGTAAAGTTGAGCAAGTAAACCTTAGTTTTTTAAATGCATATAATACTAAAATGACAATTCCATGCAATAATCGTAAATAACTACAACTATAAACAATAAGTAAAGTTGTCTTTTCAACCGAATCACATTGATAACGGTTTATTCCGACGACGTATGATCATACTAATGAGGATGAGGATGAGGATGAGGTACCAACCAACATAAAATAAACACATAGTCATATTCGCACGTAACAAATAATCGAGAAATTACAATTATACATATAACGAAATTGTAGTGAAAACAATAAGTTGATTTCGAACGCATAACGCCCCCAAAATTGTAAAGCGGTAAAAGGGGGGACGTGTATTTACTTACCTTATAGAGTAGGATAAGCTAGGACGAGATAATAAAAAAAGAGCTAGGATGAAAATGGTCAAGCTCCTTGAGGTTTGCCGACAATTTTTCCTAGTTCTTAATGATATAGTGAGTTAAATATAAATGAAAAAATAATATGACAGATCTTGGGTCCCGATGAGGTTATTAATATGTAATTGGTCTTATTATCATATTCATACGGTTTTTGTGATTATTAACGTTATTATTGTTAATATTATTGTTATTATTGGTATTTAATTCTCATTATTATTAATTATTTTTGACAAATAAAATAAATATTCCTTATTGATAAATAAGTAAAATATTATGTAATATATATACATTCACGTGGAGGTTTAAAAGAAAATTTATTATGAACAATCTAAAATGGTTCGGTTATCAAAGTAATGTTTATTTAATATTGTATTATATATAGTAAATGTAAAAAAATGGATTAAAAAGGTTTAAAAGAGAAAACTATAAAAACAGGGTTTTGTGAGCCTTAGAGGTTCGGTTTTGACAAAATTAACATTTATTACTTGATATTTATAAATAATATTAAGTATAATAAAGGAAAAGTAATTAATAAAAACCGGTCCAGAGAGGCTTAAACCCATGCCTGGACTAGTTCCAGAGGACTAACCATACACACACCAGCCATTGGGCTAGTTTGTTGATTTGTTAGAAACATCAGTTTTCTTAAATATAAGTAGTTACTCCCATAACCAAATTTCAACCATAAACCCTAGAATTTAAATTGTCCAATTCGTTCATAGATTTGTTATATTGTGTTGGGGTTATTCTTAATTAGTTAAAGGCGATCATGAATCATGCTTTAAATACATGTTATGGTGAAAAATTGACGGGGAACAAAGAACAATAGGCGAGGCTCTGTTTTGAACTTAAAACGGGTATTGACGACATTGTTTAGTAAAATTAAGTTAGGGTTTGGGTTCGCAATGGTGCAGAGGTGGTGTGGTGTGATTTAAATGTAATATAAACGAGTTTATATAGGGTTTTACGAGTCGGTTAACCGCGGTTCATTTTTGGTATTGCTAGCTGTCAATTTGTAACCATATTCCGTGTATAGGGTGTCGGTGTGACGCGTTTAAGGAAATTAGATTATTTGGTAAGATCAATTTGTTCGAAAATTTAGGCACAAGCAAGGGGGAGGGGTGTTTGGCGTCCACGGTGATGAAGGGAAGGTGGAGGGAAAAGTGTTTTTGTTAATTTGAAATTAAGTCCTTTATCTTTAGTTGGAGGTACAAGAGTGGTTAATTTATTAGTTTGGGGTCAATTTTGCACATTTTTATAATTATTATTAATTATACATAAAAAATAGAAATACTAAAGTGCGAGACTTTATTTATTAAATACTCGAAATGTTACAACTCGCCACTTCATGTCCAAACTCACCACAACATCACACACCGAGGTTGAGCCTAATGAATGTAACAACTCGGTTTTTCCCATTTTAGTTTACCCGGCCCGTTTTATGTTCGGCAAATTTAAATCAACAAAGCATCACGTTATTCGAGATATATTGTTTTATTTATATTTCTTATTTAATATATATATATATATAGCTTTCACATTGTAGCAATTTTAACCCAAGCTAAACATGTTCTCACTTTCATTCTCCAGGGACTGAAGTGTAAATTATATATTATTATTGTTTTGATCTACCATACCCGTTTACTAGTCTAAACCCAAGCCCCGGAACCCATTTAGCGAACTCGGACACCCGTATTCATTAGCGTGAACCTCAATTTTCGTCAAAATATGGTAATTGAATCGTAATATGCGATATACTTGCCAAATCGATCTTGCCGACATCTTTTATTAAGAAACAAGATCGTTTATTATCTGAATTGATATTATTAACCTAACCCGTCCTCAACCGTTTAATAATATACATTGTAGCGATCAAATTAATTAAACTTTCCTACACGGTCTACTAACCATTGTCGTCATTAACCCTATAACTAATTGGTTTATCGTTGTAATCGCGTGTTCTTGATCTGTGCACTGCCGACAGCTGTAACAGCCAATTAAACCTCGTCTAATCTGCAAGAAAGGTAATTATTATATGTTCTAAATTTGTCTTTAATCGACAAACAATAACCCTAAGCTTAATTGAATAAGCAATAGCGTATTGAACGATTTCTTGATTTAGGGTTCATATGGTTTGGGGTTTTACTCTGGGTTATGTATTTAAATTAATTTTCTGGTTCTTGAAACATCTGGACACACCAGCCCAGTTAGCTGGGTGTGTGTGTTAAACTGTGTGCTGGCCGACCTTGCGAGTTTGAGTCTCGGCTGTTACCAGTGTTTATCATTCATTATCTTTTTGGTATTTAAAGGATTTTAAACTAATTATAATTAATAATTGTTGAAACCCGGTGGATCAATCCTATAACTATAACAAATCTCGGATCTGTGTGTATTTTATTAATCCTTAACTTAGATCTAGCTCATAATTACATTTGATTAAGTGTTATATGTGTATATATATTATCAGTATATTAGTAGTTGTATGTGTATGAATAATATTAAAGATGAAGATCGAGAGTGTTTGGACATCGTATCGTTAATTATCTCCCAAAACTTAAATTACTTGTGAACATAGTTCACTAAAAATAGAAGATAGGTCCAGTTCCCTAACATTCCCTAGCGAACTAGACACTACTTCGTTACATACATAAATAACTTAACGAAACACCCCCTGATTCGTTAACATCCCCTAACGAATCAGGAGGGAATAGACTTAAGTCTTAGTTCGCTAAACAACCTTAGAGAACTAGACGTTACATTAACGAACTAAACAGAATATACTTGTTTATAACATTAAACAAAACGGCAAATATGTTAAAGATAAATACAAAGACTCAAGACGCAAAACCGTGAACTAACAGACACCCCCTCGTCTTGAGCTCTTTGTCTTTAAGTTACTTGAAACGCTTGAACTGCCAGTCTCTACAACTATGTATTCTATTTTCATGAAAAACACGCACAACGCGCTGGAATTGCATAGCCAGGTCGTAGTCTTCATTACGATTGATCAGAATCTGGTTCTTGTGTAGCATGTCATTGTCTGTTTCAGATAAAATAACCAACCACATAGGGTCGATTATCTTGATAAGCTCAGTCTTGAGTCCTTTACCAAGCACAATGACGGCCTCACCAGTACGATTGTTGTAGTACCAGCGGTCAAACGAGAGATGCATGTGTTGGGGCATCGTCTTCACAGGTACCCGCTTCAACGTCTTCGGTGGCTTTACCTTAAGAACCAGTTTCCTCCAGCCAGTCCTTGGATCAATCTCGTCAATAAGTTTACGTCTCGGGACCTGTGGCTTGAATAACTTGAAGCCATGATTGACCTCGAACAGTAAATGTTGATGAAACCACTCAGTTGTACGGTAGCCACCACGATTGATAAATGGACGACGTGCGAGGGTATGAACATCCCACCGCGGTAATTTCAGAACATCCATTATCGTTTCGCAGTACTGGATCCCCTTCTCCCATTTAATTATACATACCTTATGCTCAGAATCATAAATCCACGAGACGGTATCACCATGTACCTTGGATACAGACTTGAAGGAGGTCATTTGGTTTCTTTAACCCAAGTTGCAGCTATGTCTTTTCGCTCTTGATCAACATACCGATATGCCTTGATAATCTTACTCATCTTTTTATAGTTGAACAACTTAGCAATATCGGTATCAGTTATGACTTCAAGTGATTTGCATACGTCATCAGCTACCTGTTTACCCTTAGAAGCCTTCACCAGATCATCCTCGGCAACTTTGAACGTTTGCTCATCGAATACTGGAGCACCTTGATCAACGTTTGTGTGTCGAAACAAGTCCGGATAATCCTCAGCATTGACGTCTTCCATCTCTACATCCTCATCTTCATAAATAAAGTCCGTATTCATTTGAATAGACGGATCCTCTGATATACCTTCCTCATTCACTACCTCAATGTAAGGCTCAGTCTCTAACACAGTTAACTGTTCATCATTCAACCCAAGCAGTATGGAAATCTGCTCTCGTGTCAGAGACCTATCAACGAACTCACCAACCTCTATCTCATCCCTGTTCACCACACTTCTAACCACCCCTGATCCATCCACAAATATCACAGTGTTAGCATCAATCATTTCAATTGGCTTAACGGTAGTTGGATCCTGATACACAACAACATGTTTACCCGAGTCCTCACTGCCACTTGTACCAGCACCGGAAGATGAGCCGTGCGTTTGTTTAGGCTCACCTCCTGCACCAGACTCATCAGGATCTTGATCATCATTTTTGAGCTTCTTTAAGGCATCCTCTTTGCAAGTCAGCTACAAGATTAGATCCTCTTGTTCCTTCATCTTCACCCCCTGAGACTCAACAATCGCACGTAGTGCTTTAGTCTCCTTTTGACAAAAAGAAATATAACTCATAATCCGTCTTTGATTCTCCATAAGTCGTTCCTGATTCTGACGGTCAGCAGACATTTGGTTTTCATAAAGATGAAGAAGATTCAACAGCATATCAGTCTGACGGTTCGGTGGCAAGTTGTACAGGGATGGATTAATTGGTTGGATCGGTCCTTGAGGCCGAGTGATTCTCATAAAAGAGACATCACTGGGAGGAGGTGGCGGAGGAGGAAGAAGAAGGGGAGGCCTCATGGATGGTGTTAGAGGGGTAGTAGACGATGTAGCAGGAGACCTTGGGATTTCAGATAAAGCCATATGTGGAATCAAACCAAGCCTTTCATGAGACACCATCGTCGTTGTTAATGTGAGTATCGAAGTGCTAGTATTAGGCGGCACTACCGAGCGTTGAGGCGTTGATTGATGAGGTGGTAGCACACCAATAATTACCCCAGCCCCAGCTGACACATGTCTTTTCTTTGATGGCTCTCAAGTTGCCACTTCTTTCCCTTTTCTCTTTCTTTCTTGTTGAGCCGCAATGGTGGCAGCTAACGCAGCATTTACTGCATCTTGTTGTTCTTGAAAAGCAGCATCACCAGCTCCACCATTCCCACCATCTCTATCATTATTATCATCATCATAGTTCCAACCTTCTCCCCCTTCACGCTCAGAATCTGAGTCGTCGTGGATCCAGCGTTCATTAGGAGGACATATGTAATTCGGATTAATGATATGACCAATCATCTGTTTATCCTTTGGCTTCTCCTTTCTATAGACCAACATTCGATGCTCAGTTTCAGCCTTCATGTTTTCCATAGGAAGCACATCATTCACCAGAGTTTGATTAATAACCAAATTGGGGATTAAATCTTGAATGATCAGTTGTAGAAATCGAGGATACATTAAAAATTTATTCTTTTGAAGTGTTTGCTGAACCTGTTCTTTCAGATGATCATAAACTAGCTCGGAGTAGTTAAAAAGGCTTGTTTAGGATTAGTGCAACAAAAGCTGATTGTATACTGCTTCTGCATTGATCAAAACCACCACGACGACCACTCATACAATGAATCAATACATGGAGAAGATACTTGTATGGTGGACATAACCCATTCTTGTTCAACATAGATTCATCAATACCACCACCATAATGTAAACGAGTAAACAAGCCCTTGATCAGCTGCATGTCAAATTCACTTGGGTTGTCATCATTGTCATTAAAACGAAGTACACAGCGAAACACTTCCACATTAATTGTAATAACAGTCGGATTGATCGTGGCTCGAATGTGATTTTCCACCTCAACAACCTCAGCAGTATCCCAAAACTGCCTAATAATACTCAGATAAACTTTAGGTCCAGCAGTGATTGCATAATGTATCACTGAGCATCTTAAGAATGCTAACATATCACCGAACACAGCAACATCAGCTATATGTTGATCAACATAAGCGCAGATGTTGTGTTTTGTGTCATAAGGTAATAAAATAACTTCTTTCTGCTGTGGTTGAGGTGGTTGTTCTTGTTGTGGTTGTTCTTGTTGCCCTTGATCAGCAACCGGTGGATCTTGATTCAATTGATCAGCCATTTTTACTGAATAGAGTTTAGAACAAGTATAACTAGTATGAAGAAATAATACCATTAACGTATATATATCTATTTATTTTTTTTAGATGGTGTAATTAATTTTGTATGTCGTGTGTAATTAATATATTTACGCGTTTAGTCGATTGGAATAAATCATTAATTACTAAAGTTAATTAAATAAATAAAAATGAAATGTCATTCGTGTGCTTATCAATCTGATTCGTTACACACATGTAACGAATCAATTGATTCGCTATCAGGTAAATATATTAACTAATTAGGTCAAGCGAATTAACCATAAATATTAACGAACTAAAGTCCAGTTCGTTCCAATTTTAACGAATCCACATTTGATTCGTTGATAAACCGATTCGCTGAGCTAATTCGTAGTATCCTTAACTAATTGGACACGAAGTAGTTCCAATTCGCTCAGGTTAACGAATGGTCGATAAAGACTCAATATGTAACTCCGATAGTCAAAGTCAAAATTGGATTATGAACTTAGAAAGTCAACAGTATGAATCCAGTGTCTATGGATCCATAGTCATCGATAGATAACCGAATCATCATTCGCAGTGATCTCAGAAACACATTACCAAGAAAATGATATTGAGATTTAGGCTCAAAATCATTAGATAACTTAAGTGTACTCGGAGAGCTAACAGAGTCTTAAACCCTGAAAACATCAACCTACAATCGACCCAGCAAACAATAATCAAACATCGATTAAAGTCTACCAAGGATTTCGGAATCACATTCCGATCACAATGAAGCATAAATAAACCAGAGTAACACAGTATGATGTTGATTAAGCAAATAATCAGAATCTCGTAAAACCATAATAACAAAATTGCATAATTAACCTATCAAAACAGTGTCATTTTTTACGTAAAGCACAAAGATGTTCTTATCTATACCTTAGCAACACAATGATATACATGAAAGATCGAAATTCGAAAGTCGAAAATTAGAAAAAAAATTTGAAAATGGTTGCTTTAGGTGTAAGAAAGATGGTGAATAGTGAAAGGACGGTTCGCATTACTCGTGTCCTTTATACACAGTCCTTGCACAATTTTTCAAAACACAAATTAGACTGATTCGCTATAAATTTGAACTAACGAATTAGCTAATTCGTTCCTCAACTTATCCTCAAAGTGTAGGGAATCAGTTTTGAGTCGTTGTCTGATTCGTTAAATATGTATAAAGAATTAAGAGTGGTTCGTTACAGAGTGCGGAAGCGAATTAGGTGAGCGAACAAGAAAGTAGTTCGCTAGGGAACCACATAATTCGTTATCCATATTTAACGAATTAGGTTTTATTTAATTTTAACTTAAATATTTAAATAAAATAAATAAAGAATTTATTAAATATTATCCAATTAAAAAATCATTAATTTAAATTAAAAGAATTACCTAGGACCTTTATCCCGATAATCAAATACATTAAAAATGTTTCACGTTTTCAAAAAATAACTTAAAAACATTAAATAATATGTAAAGTAAAAAGATAAAATATTGACTACATTGCCCTTCCATCACAGTTTTATATTTCAGCGATATTATGACTAGCGTTAAGTCGGTCATTGATATTGTTGTCCACTTCAATCTTATAACAAACCTTCGAGCATTTATGTGATATGATTTATGGTTCAATTAGCGCACAGAATATCAGAAACTATCAGCCCCTAATCTCGGTCAAGCTTAATTTGATTTTTGCCAAATCACCCCAACTTGACTTAAACCATTATAGTGGTGATCAAATTTTTTAAAACCAGTCGAGAAATTTTGAGCAATGCATCAAGTTTCCTTTACGGTGAATGAGTATGCACGAGTCCATCTGTTGGCTTACATACATTGTATCCCCTGGGGTCCGTTTCTTATTGGTATTGAGACGCACGCAAGGGAGGAACAATTGTATGACTAACAACGGATTTTGATCAAGTCAGTAATTTGAATTGTACGAAGTACAGCAGTGATCAAGTTTAATGACTTTGGGTTTGCTCTGAAAGCGAGTGAAATATTCATACATATGAATACCCAGATGATTAAGCCGCATAAAGACTCACAGTGTCCAGAATCCTAATGCTTGTTATTTTCTTTATTATATTTTTGGGAGATCAACAGCTATAAGGCATGAGTATGACCGGTTATTACATTTCTGTCATCCTCACCGAGACTTTTGCTAGAGACTAACATCTCTTTCAATTTGGCTTTTCTTTAGTTTATATCACTTTCTTTACTCTAACAGCTTGTTTAAGCCCTGTCAATGCACCAATAATTAAGCACACAGCCTTTTTGCTTCAAAAACTCAAAATTTTGAGGAGCGTAAAACAAAATGAATTTTAATTTCCCCAGTTAATTTAAGTTCATAAATTAATGGCTATCCTATCCATCTACAAGTAGAGAACATGACCAAAACATGCAAGCACGCTTCACAAACTTAAATAACTGACTAAATTTTCAGCTAAAAACAAAGTAGAAAGCTTAACGAACACCCCAAGTACTTTCCATTTGTCTGATAAATGGCTAACCCGAAAATTTACGAGAAATTATCAGAACCAAATATATACAAGTATATGTCCTTCAAAATAGAAGCAAATGACATAATTTTCAGCGAACATAAGCAAAAATCTTTTTGGTTTTTCTCTTTACAAACTAAAAACACAATCTTTTTGTCTTTTCGGATTTTTCTTTACAAAACGAGAAAATTCACATTCTTTTTGACTTTTTCAGAATTTTCTGTACAAACAGAACTCACAATCTTTTTGATATTTTCTAATTTTAAAATGTTTTTGGTTTTTTTATAAAAATCAAAAATGTTTTTGTTATTTTTTTAAATATTAAAATAAAACAAGAAAGAACACAATATTTTTGACTTTTCAAAGTTTTCTAATGTTTTTGGGTTTTATCTATACAAACTAAAAGCACAATATTTTTGTATTTTATAAGATTCACCCCCTAAAACCTAAACACAAAATAAAATTGAAACTAAGAACAGACTAAAATAAAAGTTAATCATCCTAATTTTAGGATCTCAGCAAGGGTCTTCAATCCATTTAAACCAAGCAGAAAGTTAAAGGGTGTTTTATCAAAGGCTTTGGTAAATAGATCGGCTTTCTGAAAACAGTGTGCACTTTCTCAAGATCAATTAATTTCTTTTCATAGCAATCCTGGATAAAATGATATCGAATTTCGATATGTTTCGTTTTAGAATGTTGTACGGGATTCTTGGTGATACTAATAGCAGCAGAATTATCAATCAAGATGGTAGTAGTAAGAAACTTCAAACCGTAGTCGCGAAGATGTTGTTGTATCCACATAACCTTGGAACAACAACTCGAGGCTGCAACATACTCAGCTTCGGCGGTTGAAGTGGAGACCGTTGTCTGCTTCTTACACTTCCAGGGAACAAGCCGGCTTCCTAAGAATTGACATCCCACTGTAGTAGACTTGAAATTGATCTTGCATCCTCCATAGTCTGAGTCTGAGTAAGCGGTAAGATCAAAAGTATCATCTTTCGAGTACCATAACCCGATGTCAGGATTTCCCCTTAGATATTGCAAAATACGTTTGACCACTGCCAGGTGAGTCACTCGGGGACTAGCTTGGTACCTAGCACATAAACTAACAACAAACATTATGTCGGGTCGAGAAGCAGTTAAATACATTAAAGAACCAATCATAGCACGATAGAGGGTCGGATCAACGGTATCCTCCAATTCATCCGGTGATAAATTGTGACCCACGTGAAGAGGAGTAGAAGGGATTTTTCCGGCAATAATCTTGAATCGACTCAAGACGTCGTTCACATATTTTTTCTGATGAATGAAGATTCCCTTCACAGACTGATGAACCTGCAACCCTAAAAAGAAATTTATCTCTCCCATCGAACTCATCTCGAACTTAGTCTGCACCGATTTCTCGAACTCCTTACACAACGTGTCGTTTGTAGACCCAAAGATTATGTCATCAACATAAATCTGAACGAGCAGAAGATCATAACCAATATTTTTATAAAAAAAAGTGCAGTCGACAGTTCCACGTTTGAAACTATTATCCGTCAGATGGTAGGCGAGTGTGCCATACCAAGCTCTCGGGACTTGATGTAGACTATATAATGCCTTGTTTAATCGGTAAACACGGTCAGGATAATCAGGATCTTCAAAACCTTGAGGCTGTAAAACAAACACTTCCTCATGTAGTTCACCACTGAGAAAATCACTCTTGAAATCCATTTGATGAACTTTTATATTCTTGTAAGAAGCATATGCCAGAAAGATTCGAATCGACTCTAATCTTGCAAATGGAGCATATACTTCAGTGTAGTCAATACCCTCTTGCTGATGAAAACCTTGCACAACTAACCGTGCTTTGTTCTCACAATTACCCCACGGTCATCTTTCTTACACTTATATACCCACTAAGTCGGAATTGCCTTCTTGACTCTAGCAGGTTTATCGATAAGATCCCAAACACCTAAACGTGCAAATTGCTGTAATTTTTCTTGCATGGCTTCTACCCAAGAAGGATCTTGAAATGCCACACGAGGTGTCGTTGGCTCTACTTGAGATAGAAACAAGTGAATTTAGCAAGATTTACAATCCCAGACGAGTGTAAGTCAGCATAAGCACATAAGACATTATTTTCACTTGAAGAAGCAACTTGATGTCATGTTTGAACTCCCACATCAAGTTCTCCAATAATGTTTTCTTGTGGATGGTAATTATGAATCCTGAGAGTAGGATTCTCATAAACAGGAACATTGTCAAATAAATTAGTGTAATGTTCACCCAATTCAGGAGATGAAGCATCACTATCAAGTTCAATAACTTGATCCACAACTGCATTATCATCAGATGAAGTAGAAGCATTATCATAATGAACATGAGACTCATTATTAGGTTCTTCAGTTGGAGCAATAATTGGAGTTTCAACATCATTTGAACTTGCAAATCTTGGAATTTCCAAATGTTCTTCAAAATAAGCACGAACTAAATCTTCATTTGGATGATCAGTTGTTGGAGTAAACGAATTAAAGAAGCCATCATACTCAAACATCCAGTCGGGACCTTTTCCTTGAGAAGGAGTAGTGTACTTTTGATAGTCCACATGGTACCATTCTTCAATACAACCGGACGTAAAGTTAAACACTCTTTTCTTAGGTGACGCATACCCCAAGAAATAACCCTCAATGGCTTTTTCAGACTTAAGAAGACCAGTTATGAATTATTGAATAATCATAAACCTAACTTAAAATACTTGGAACCATTTGGGTCAAAATGGTTCCAAGTACTTTAAGTTAGGTTTACGATTATTCTATAATTGATAACTGCTCTTCTTGAGTCATTTAACAGTTAGAACTCGATTGAGTGTATAACAAGCAGTATTCGCCGCCTCATTCCAAAACTAGACAGGAAGCTTTGAATCAGCAAGCATCGTTCTAGCAGCTTCAATCAACGTTCTATTCTATCTTTCAGCGACACCGTTCTGTTGTGGTACATATGGGGTACTGTGTTCTCGATGAATAGCTTTTTAAACACAAAAGAAATCCAATACAGTATTTTTAAATTCAGTACCATTGTCACTTCGAGTTCTCCTCACTTTCAGTTTGTATAGTGATTCGATCTTAGTGATTAGATATTGAATAAGACCCGGTGTTTGATCTTTTGAACTCATAAACAAGACCCATGAATATCGTGAATAATCATCTGTAACTACTAGACAATACCAGTCTCCCGAAATACTCGCACGATTCACTGGACCAAATAAATCTATATGAAGTCGTTCAAGTGGAGTATAAATGGTATTTAATAACTTAGATGGGTGCGATTTCTTCTTCTGTTTGCCCTTTTTATAAGCAACACGGTGATCGGATAACTTAAAATTCTTTAACGACACACCCTCTACCAAATCATTTGCCATCAGGTAGTTCATTTTCCGAACAAGAATATGTCCCATTATTCGATGCCAAAGAACTGAGTCTTTCTCGGTTGCTTTCGAGACAAAACATGTTTCGATCGATGTAGATACATTAGAGTTCATATTCATGACATAAATATCATTTGATTGAGGTGATCGCATGACGACCATGTCCTCGGGAATCACATTACCCGGTTTCAAAATCAGACACTCTTTATCTTTAAATACTGTAGTGTATTGCTTATCACATATTTGCGATCCATTTAATAAATTATGGTTCACTTTATCACAATAGTTAACCTTCTCAAAAGTAATTTTCCCATTCGAAACATCACCTTCTTGTGTAATCATATCCCCAGAATTCCCAGCAAACGCCACATAACCCCCTTGAATATTTCACACATTTGTTAAAAGGTTGAGATTCCTAGTAATATGACGAGAACATCCACTATCCATGATACAGTTTTCACCAGAAATGGTCTTGGATGTACCCTACACACAAATGAAAATGATTAGTTCAAAAAGGCAGCCTAGGCCTCGGTCTTGGGCACATTCAATTGTTGTTCAGCGACTTGAGAATAAGTTACAGGTTTCTTAGACTTTCGTCTTAGATATGCAGCTTGAACCACATTTGAATTAACGTTTTTGCAAGTCGGTTCTATTGGAATAAACTTAAGTCTAACGGAACCATGAGTTTCATTCACATGAATTACTTTTCGAGGATGTACATTCGAAAACATAATATGAGTATCTTCAGCACATGACACAGGTCGTTTCAGAACCTCCTTTACCAAAGGAACCAGTTTGGAGTGGTTCTTGATAAAAGGATGAAGATTCTGATAGTTCTTCTGGCCACAATTTCTTACTACATGACCTTGTTGACCGCAAAGAATACAACTTCGCCTATCAACATGATGATGCTGAAGATTTGTTGGAACATGTTACACAAATGATGACTAATGACTCGCATTTTTTGTCATGCTCTTAGCAAAATCATCAGATAATTTTGATTTCTTTTTCAAGTAAAAATCTAAATTAGAAAAATTTGAAAAACTTTTCAACGTATCTATTCCAGTTGACTTCACAAATTGAACCTTTTTTAGCTTGTTTTAATACTTGCTTTGCTTTAGTCAATGGATCAGCTGGAGCTGATGTTTTCGCTTGAGCATACAAACGTTCAAGTTCATGAATCTTGGAAGTTTCTTTGTGAAACACACTCTCAATCAGTTCAGGTTTAATGATACTTATTGGAATGTATTTCTCAGTGAACATCGTGTCCATCCCCTTTAACTTAAATACACGAGAAGATGATGGCTTAGATACATTAGGATTTATGAAACGCAACAAATCCTCATCAGAAATTTTGGGTTATTCTGGTTTCTTAGCCTTCACTGGTTTAGCATGAACACCTTGTTTCATCTTAGTTGTGTGCGAACCATACACAGCCTCCTCAAAATCATGAGGTTCACACAGTATGTGATTAGAACTTGGAATGTTCTTGTTCTTGCGTATAATTTCAGGTTCAAAAACATCCTCAATGATAAATTTGTCAACATTTTCAACAAAAACTTTGTTGCTTTGAACATGAGGTTTCTGAGAAGCAAATTGGGTTTTCACAGTTTCAGACTTACTAGGTTTAGATTTTTCTGAAATCACAGGTTCTTTAAAGATAACATCTTCCTCAGTCGGAGTAAAAGGATTAATTTTATAATCATTGTGAAATGGTGGTGGAATTTCAACAAAGCCTGTACCTTTCTTTGAATCCTTTTGTTTTCCAGAAACTTCAATAATTTCATTCAACAGAAAAGAGGAATTTTGAAAATTTCCCAATTTGTTCTTTAACTCAAGAACCTCATTCTCAAGCTCGGCTATCTTTGAATGATGTTTCAAAATTTCTTGAAACTTTTGATCATTAATCGTCATTTTCACATATAACTTAGCTTTAAGATGATTACTTGCCGACAATGCTTCAATCTTTTCACGAGATCTCATTTGATATTCAAGAGATTGTCGATAAGTATATTTTAGTGAAGCAATTTCTCTCACTAAATTGTCATTGTGATTCTTTAAAGATTCTAACTTAGGTTTGTTAGATTCACACTCAACACAATTTACTTTAACCGATTATGTAGCAGAAATAGAATAACTAACCTCATTGATCTTAGCCATGCAAGCAAAGACAGTTGTAGGCTTGTCACAGGAATCATCAGAATCCGATCCAAAATCATTATCAGAAGACACCTAACTTTCTGTTGGTTCAGTCGGGACCGAGACGATCCGAGCCGGTTCGAGACGGAAGGTTTGATAACCAAAGACGGATAGAAACAAACACGAAACAAACGATTTCATTGATAAAAACGAAAGATTACATGCTTGTTAAACACTGAAATCACGATCTATGGCAGGGGGAGGTCGAGCATGGCCTCCCCCCTCATCCGGACAGCACCTGGGCGCCGGGCACGCAAATCCTTAACAAACCACGCCTGAAAGCTGGGTATTTATACCCACTGCTATTCGATCAGGACTCATTCGATCGAATGAGTCCTATTCGATCGAATAGCAGACTCATTCGATCGAATCAGAGACTGGTTCGATCGAATGAGTATCCATTTGAAAATGCTCTTTCGAATGGATGACTTTCGGCGTGGACCACTATCTAGGTGTACAGCATACAACATAAACAATCTAAACTATTCGCCAAGCGACGGCCACAAAACATGCACCAACACTTTCACTAGCATCATGAAAATCTTGAGTCAACCCGAGCAAAGCCAAATTAGCTTGATTATCATTACACAATAGTCGTTGTGACCAATCATTTCCATCAGCTAACATTGCTTGTGACCCAGAACTTGATGGTTTCTTCTCAGTATCATTACCTCGTGGTGTTGAAGAGTTTGAATTTTGACCACGAGGACCAGTATACTCCTTTTTTGGTTGGTCACATTCTTTTGCAGAATGACCGAATTCTTGAAAATTATAACATTTCACCTTTAACTTGTAAAATCCCAACTTCTTGTTCAGGGCAGGAAGATCTTTTCCGGTTCTTTGCATGAATCTTTTCACCTTACGAACAATCATTGCCATGTTCCACTTTAAATCCATGATTTCTAAGTCATCTGGATCAATCTGATCATAGTCTTCATCAGTTAGATCACTAGTGGCAATTTTGCTACTCACCAAGTTTTCATAAGAAGTCATAAAAGCTGATAAGAAGGCAAAATTTTGTTCAGCTTCTTTCATGTTGACGTTTGGAGGTGATGTCTATTGATTTGTCGAAGACGAACTTCCGGAACCAGCAAAAACATTTGGTGATCCAGAGTTACCAGCAGTATAAAAACATGCCTTAGGATAACTATAAATTGTTGTTTCATTTTCTCTTGCGTTCTGTGTCAGAAAAGCAGTGATCGGTGAAATTGTTGAACTTAGAGGCATGTTACCACCATAGAAAGCAGGATCTTGACTTTCCTTTGATGATTTTGGACACTTGAGATCATACTCACGAGCTTCAATCTTTTGTAAAAATTCACTTGCAGTCAAGTCTTCATTGAAATAACTGTTTTCTTTTAATACCATTAGAAAAGTAGAGTACGAACTTGGTAGTGCACTCTTAATAGTATCAATTTTGTCAATCTCAGAAATTTCCAACTTCATTTTATCCATTTCTGCAATCAAGTGATTGAATCTCGTTGTCATCTCTTCAACCGTTTCACCTTTGAGTAAATTAAAGTTTCTGAATTGAAACTTAAGCATCACCTTTTTGCTTTCAGCCGTGTTCCCCATACTTCTCATTCGGATATGTTGAAACAGAGAGGTACAGATTTTAGTACTACCCACTTGGTGAAATATAATTTCAGGCAAAGCCATGGTTAGAGTAGAGTAGTCTTTTGTTTCTATCTCTAATGGTTTCTTCTCTTCTTGTGAATATTGAGATATAGCTTTAGGTCTGAATCCAATAGTCTCATCCCCAATCATAGGAACAATATAAACTTCATCTAAACAATATGAGTTGTCAGGATGAACTGATCCTAGATGAGCACGAAACCTAGGTTCCCATTTGGCAAAGTTGCTGAACTTCATCAATCTTGGACATTTCGAATGTGACCCTATCTCGGTATCAAGTTGCAACATTTGTTGCATCAACATGTTTTGAGAAGCTAATGCATACATACCGGCCATTGTTGACAAGTTTCAAAAATTCAAGGGTGTAACGAATCAATTAACGAACTGAAAACAGTTGTAGCGAACTGTGAACAGTAAATTAACGAATCAAATCTTAACGAAGCTAAGATTGATCAGATAGCGAATCAAGATTGATCTTATCGAATCAATCCAACAAATCAGAAAGTCAACGTATCAGATTTAACAATAAGTCAAATTAACGAATTGACTAAAGAATTAGCTAGTGAATTGATAAGAGGAATCTTGACGAATTAGAAAGTTTTCAGTAACGAATCGCTAAGAAAGACTTAGCGAAATAGATAACGAACCAGCTACAGTTGATAGCTAATCAACTATAGCGAATCAGGTTGTTACAATGGTTTGTAACAAACTCTGACACCTAATGCCACGTGGCAAAGGTTGTTATGACACAAATCCCAAGGTAGACGCGTGTCACACGAATCTGTTAACCCAAATCATGAATTAGATAACACGAATCAAATATTGATGCGAACTGGTTAGCGAATTACTTGGAGTTTATAAAGAATTGACTAACTTAGATAACGAATTAAAGTGAACAAGATAACGAATCAACGTAAAATTGATAACGAATCATGTTCATCTTCAAATCTTCAAATCTTCAAAGAAGTTTTTCAGATTTTCTGAAAATGAAGAACACGAAACCCAGAAACCCAGAACCTTAAATTCGTAATACAATCTCAATTCTTAACCAAAACGCACAAATAAAATACCAAACGACTCGTAAATCGATCGCGAATCCAAAACACCTAAACTCGTAACCAATTAACCCCGATTACTAGTCCAATTATATCAAAACACAAACCCTGTTTCGGTTAACGCCGAAATCAGTACTGAATCAATCCAAAACCAAACCAAACATCAATTCCGATTCACAATACCTTTCCTATACCTTAACCAACTCAAATCCAGTCCAAACCTACCATAATTCAATCAATTCACCTCAAATTGATCAAATTCACCCAAACAGATCTATCAATATCTAATACTAATTAAATGTCCAATACTCTAAATAAACCACCAAATCAAGTGTACTGAGCCACGAAAGCTCTTATACCACTTGTTGAAACCCGGTGAATCAATCCTATAACTATAACAGATCTCGGATCTGTGTGTATTTGATTAATCCTTAACTTAGATCTAGCTCATAATTACGTTTGATTAAGTGTTATATGTGTATATATATTATCAGTATATTAGTAGTTGTATGTGTATGAATAATATTAAAGAAGAAGATCGAGAGTGTTTGGACAGCGTATCGTTAATTATCTCCCAAAACATAAATTACTTGTGAACAGAGTTCACTATAAATAGAAGATAGGTCCAGTTCGCTAACATTCCCTAGAGAACTAGACACTAATTCGTCACATACATAAATAACTTAATGAAACACCCCCTGATTCGTTAACATCCCCTAACGAATCATGAAGGAATAGACTTACGTCTTAGTTCGCTAAACAACCTTAGCGAACTAGACGTTACATTAACGAACTAAACAGATAAATACTTGTTTATTACATTAAACAAAACGACAAATACGTTAATGATAAATACAAAGACTCAAGACGCAAAACCGTGCACTAACAATAATATATATATATATATATATATATATATATATATATATATATATTTATATATATATATAACAAATGTATATTTATCAAACCGACATTAGTCAATTAATGTTTTTGGTCAATCAATCTCGTTAAGTGTTTTTGTTTATGTGTGTGTGTGTATGTATGCATATATATGTATGTATATACTATTGTTATATAAATAATAAAAACGAATTTACATCAATTAAACTCGGACATCATTATTGACGTTTATCGTCGTAAATCGTTTTTATCAATTACTTATATATATATATATATATATATATATATATATATGTATATATATATATATATATATATTTAGTGGTGGGATCTAGAGAGAACTCCTCTTAAAGAGAGAACTAAAGAACTACTAAAGAATTATTTTTAACTATTTTTAAAAAAATATTTTGTGATTTTTTTTCTTACCTCCTTCTAATAAGATGATATTGATACTAAAAAAAAATTATCGCATATATGTAATACAACACTAATGCACATACGCACTATATCGATTTTCTTAATTTTTGTATATAATATAACACTAATGCAAATAATAATACAAACAACTATATATATGCTATTCAACACTATTTCAAATATTAAAATGCACACTATTGCACATATGCATTATAAAAAAGGTCGGTGTATTGTATATATGCATTACTCGTTAATTTTTTTTTATTTTTTTTATCTTTATTTTTTTTTTGAGGTGATGAATAGCAACATATAAGAAGGATGAAAGAAAAAAAAAATTTAAAAATATTTTTTTTTAATTAAATTAAAAATATTTCATTATTAGTTCTCTAGTTCTCTCAATAAAATGAAATTCTCTCATGGTCCTCTCCCTGTATATATATATATATATATGTGGAAAAGTGAATATGGGGTTGTTAAGCATCTAACCTTATATGCGAAACCCCAAACTATGTAGTTTTGATACAAATCTTGTAAAATAAATTATTATAAAATAAAATCATTTATTTTTTATTTCTTCTTCATGAATCTGATCTGCAACATGCTTTTCATTAGTTTATCAGTTGATTAAATGTTTTTCGACTTAAATCAAGGCGGTCAATATCTATGTTACATGTTGCAATTGGTTCAATCATCAACGTCGCATGTTTCAAATAGGTAAATAGATCATCGTTTCATGTACCATGCTAGCAATCACATCTTCTTTCATTATTTTATATCACAATTGATCATATACACAAAATCCATTTGATACGGAATGTCAGAATGGATGTATTGCCATTTACTAGAAAATGAAAGGAGTAAAAAAGATGCTTTCTCAACCATTAACCATCTGGTTTAAAATAAACTCAAACACGATAAGCAAAATCAATCAAACATATATTAAAAATAAGTCCAGATTTCCAACTTATATGCAATTATCAACTAAAAATATAAAATTCTATCAAGGAAGCCTATCAAAACAGAATGTCCACGGGGATGCAAGCAGTATGATTGGTTTTAGGCTTAGAAAATATGGTTAATTGAAGAACAAGCACTATTATCGATTGTGTTTGGCAGAATGAGGTAGATTGCATTTTTGGGACATATGATCGATAATGGTGAATTAGGGATTTGGTTGAGATTTCCTAAAATAATGGAGAGGAAACAAGCAAACAATAAAATAAAATCTATTTTTTTATAAATATTTAATCAAAACTATATAGTTTTGGAGGTTTCACATCTAAGGTTAGATTCTTAACAGCCTCATATTCACTTTCCCCATATACATATATATATATATACAAACATATATATATACATATATATATATATATAGGATGAGTATCATTACAGATATGTTAAATTATTTAAGAACTTGAAGGAAATCTTGAAAACTAACGTTTTTTATAAAAAAATTTGTATTTTAATGTTATTTGAATGTAGTTTTATCATTTTTTATATTTGTATGTACGATTACAATTTTGAAAATTAGTTTTTATACATATCTATGTTTTGTTTTACACCTATGTATATTGTTAGTACATAAATTTTACACATATGTAAACTTGTGATTAGTATATGTAATCAAAATTTTTTATATAAAATATGATAAAACTAATCTTAAATAATGTTAACATGTAAAAGAAATTAAAAAAATGTTTTATTGTTAGAGTTCCTAAGAGTTCTTAACTTTTTTAGAGTTTTTAAATGATACTAACCCTATATATATATATATTATCTAAACAAAAATTAGAACCAACATATTTTAAGCGTATTAATTTTATTTATAAAATTAGTTGTTCGTTAAAGGGTCCAAGCTATATATTGTATGATAAATATATATTTTAACGTTTGTATTAAATTATTTAATATATTACAAGTTAGATTTATATATGTACACATTTATAACTATATATATTTATTTAAATAATTTTATAATGGTATTATATTTAACACATACTTAATTATTTAAACTAATAATAATGATTTCACGATAAAAATAACCTTAGAGTTCAATCGGGTAATCAATAATCATTACAACCCCAAACGTAACTCATATCACATCGAAATTTAGATTTATTAAATCATGTTATGTCTTTTACAATTAACTCATATTATTATTACTTAACTAGGAATCCTTACGGTATATCCCGAAGGGTTATCATTCTCACATCATCATTTATAGTTCGTTCATCCGATCAAGTGTGTACCAGATTCCCCTATTTTACTTGTTTTCAACGTTTTGGGGACATTTGCGTCAACATATTATTTCTTTATTATATATACTCAAACTGCAATTATTGTCACTTGTGTTAACAATTTACATACATTTTACGTGCTTATTTGCTTTATGTGAACCAACATTCAGAGAGGTCCAGCATAAGCTCATAATAGTATGATCATACGATAGTCATAATAGCTTCGTGATTTTCGACGTCTCATTTATCTTTGATCATTGGTTAAATTGATTATCTCAATTGACTTGTTGCAATATTTATTTTTCAATTATATGTACATTGAAACCAGTGTGTTGCTCACTCAACCTTGAGTTGATAAATCTACTTTGTTTTTAACGCATATGCAGGTTATCGTGTGATGTGAATTTAAGTCAAGATTGGAAAGAGAACTTAGGATTCAAGATAGAGAAATAAACAAGTATTTTATATTTCGATATATGTTGTTTGGTGAATTATTTGATTTTGAATGTTGTATTGAATATTTGGTTATAATTGAATAAACTTAATAGATGTTAAAATGTTCAATGTTGCATGATGTGTTGTAAAACACACTTGTTTTCCATACCTTTTTATCATCTCTTTATTGCTTAATTGTCTAATAAATAATGGTTTTGGCTTGTTTTAACATGATCTTACAAAGTTTATTATCTTTCGTAGGTTACGTGTTTTAAAAGAGAAAGGGATCGTGTTTTGGAAGACTTGCCTTTATGATCAATGTTTGAAGAACCAAGTTAAAGCTCGACCCAAAAGCTCATTTGTGTGAAGTCTTGCTTGAGTCTATTATAATAACACAAATAAAAATAAAAAACCCTAACCTCTAATATTTGTTCCATACGGCAGCACCAAAAAAATAAAAAGAAAAGAAAAGTGGGTGACTGAACTGGTGCGGCTAGGAGGGTTTGTCTCTTTTAAGGAGACAACAATATTTTCATATTTTTTAGTCAAGGGTCACGTGGGAAGGCAGAAGAGACAAGAGATTCCTTGGTGGCTGGGTTTCAAGGTTTGACGACAACAAGCAAAGTAGGAATTTTTGGCATTACATAAAGGATATTTGGAGACAAGTACATTCAAGGTTTAAAAGTAGTTTACTCATAAATACTTATCTTTTGGTTTATGCTCATTTAATCTTTCGTATTGAACTTTTATTTTAATCATGTTTGTTTTAATTCTTGATTGGTTTATTATTCTAGAAGTGGTTCTTGGCTAAATCTTTTGTACTACCTAGGTTGAGATGATTATTTACGTTGTTTGACGGTTTATTTGGTTTTAATCCTGTGTAGATTTCTTTTTCAGGGACAAAAAAGTTTTAAGTGTGGGGATGTTTGATGCGTTGTAAAACACACTTATTTTCTGTACCTTTTTATCTTCTTTTTATTGCTTAATTATCTAATAAATAATGGTTTTGGCTTGTTTTAACATGATCTTACAAAGTGAATTATCTTTCGTAAGTTACGAGTTTTAAAAGAGAAAAGGACCGGGTTTTGGAAGACTTAAAAGGCATTTATCATCAATGTTTGAAGAACCAAGTTAAAGCCCGACCCAAAATCCCGTTTTTGTGAAGTCTTGCGTGAGTCTCTTATATAATAACACAAATAAGAATAAAAAACCCTAACCTCTAATATATGTTCCATACGACAGCACCAAATAAATAAAAAGAAAAGAAAAGTGGGTGACTGAATTGGAGTGGCTAGGAGGGTTTGTCTCTTTAAGGAGACAACAATGTGCGGAAATATATATATATATATAATACACGAATCGCAACTAAGCTTTAAAAATTAAACAACCTATTCTAGTTCACACAAATGGCAAGTGTACCAGTCGCGTATAGCAAAGAAAAGGAAACTCCGGATATCGAACTCGAAGACAAGTGAGAACGGCTCAGATTATAAACCCTAATCCAAGTCCTACCCAATAATATTTAATTGTTTTTTTATTTTTTATTTTTATTTTTTAAATACTTTGTTTCTACCACTAAATAAAATAAACTCTCATCCCCACACTTAGAACGAAATCGTCCTCGATAAGAATAAGAAAAAGAAATAATAATAATAATAAAAATAAGAAAATAAAAAATAAAACATAAAAATTTTAAAAATAGAACAGAATGGGTTACTCCCCTGGCTTATATGCAGAATCTTCACGAGCTGTGTATCATTCGAATGACCGTATAACATTTCATCCGTGGTCGCAACCTTGTGAGAACAAGTTCCAAAACGCCATCAAAGCTACCATGTGCATAATAATACATGCAATAACTCAATCTCGATCGCATGTAGCGGCGTACAACACAGAAAACAAAACATAAGAAATAAACATATTTTTGTATTTTTTTTTGTAATTTTATATATTTTATTTTTTTTGGATTTTGTTGGTTTTATATATATATATATATGTATGTATATATATATATATATATGAAAAGGCAAACAAACTACCCTCAACATCAACTGCTCAAATGGAGATTGAGTACGAGCGGCTTCAATTGGGAGGATTCTTAGAAACCAAAATAAAAACAGATAAACAAAAATTCGGGCTGCCTCCTGAGAGCTCTTGGTTTAACGGGTCCTCAGCCTGACCCCTCCATCACGCCTATTCTTCAATAAAGGCATTAAGGTACAATACCTCAGCTGTCTCCTCCGCAACCGTCTCACCTATGTAGTGCTTCAACCTATGACCGTTCATCTTATACTTCACACTTTCGTTTTTAATCACAATTGTGCCATACCGGAATACCTCAATAATGGTGAATGGGCCTGACCATCTGGAATTCAGCTTCCCCGGAAATAATTGTAATCGAGAATTGAATTACAAAACCCAATCCCCACACCTGAACTGCTTATTTCCCTTCAACCTACGATCATGCAGTTCCTTCGTCCGCTGCTTATAAATATATGAATGCGCATATGCATGATCTCGCAACTCCTCTAACTCATGCAACTGATGGAAACCATTCTCGCCCGCGGATGAAAGATCGAGGTTAACTGTTTGAAGCGCCCAAGAAGCACGGTGTCGCAACTCAACAGGTAGATGGCAGGTTTTCCCATAAACCATCCAAAATGGTGTGGAACCGGTCAGAGTTTTGTACGCTATACGGAAAGCCCACAAAGCATCATCTAATTTTTCGGACCAATCCTTCGCTTTAGCCCAGCCGCCTTCTCAAGAATCCGTTTAATACCCTGATTACTCACCTCTACCTGTGCACTAGTCTGTGGGTAGTAGGCAGTCGCAAGCCGATGGGAATCCCCATAGCGTTGCAACGTCTTCTCCATCTGCGCGGTGCAGAAGTGAGTACCTCGATCGCTGAACAAGGCTTTCGGTACACTAAAATGAGAGAAAATATTTTTCTGAAATCTCACTACAACTCGGGCGTCGTTAGTGGGCTAGGCTCTGGCCTTGACCCACTTGGAGACATAATCAACTGCCACAAGTATGTACTTATTCCCTCTAGACGACGGGAACGGGCCCATAAAATCAATACCCCAAATGTCAAAAACATCGCAAACCTGAATAGCATTTTGGGGCATCTCATTTCGGGATGAGATGTTACCAACACGTTGGCATCAGTCATAGCTTTTAACGAACACATGAGCATCTTTGAAAATCGAAGGCCAATACAATCCTGAATCGAAGACCTTCTTAGCAGTATGGGCAACACCATGGTGATCTCCTGTCGGTCCCTGATGACAGTGGCTCAAAATCCGCCACCCCTCTTTATCATCCACAAATCTCCTCACCATATGATCAGAACCTATGTGAAAATGAAACGGGTCGTCCCAGATGTAGAACTTTAGTTCAGCAAAGAATTTCTTCATTTGCTGGTGTGACATCCACCTAGGGAGGGAACCATCGATGAGAAAGTTTGCGGTATCAGCAAACCACGGGTAGCCGTCATCCTGGGCTCTAACAAACATGAGATTCTCTATCCGGAAATGGTCGTTGATGTTGACCCTAGCATCTACAATCTCGGCTCTCTCAAGATGTGACAAGTGATCGACAGCTACATTCTCGGCCGCTTTTTTATCACGGATTTCGATATCAAACTCTTGAAGCAGCAGGATCCATCGGATAAGACGAGGCTTTGCATCCTGATTTCTTAAAAGATAACGAATGGCAGCATGATCCGTGCAGATGACTGTTTTGGACAAAACAAGATAAGACCTAAACATATCAAATGCAAACACCACAGCTAATAGCTCTTTCTAGGTGGTGGTGTAATTTTCCTGAGCACTTTTAAGGTTCGGCTCGCATAGTAGATCGGGTGGAAGTGCTCCTCCTTCCGCTGTCCAAACATTGCTCCTAGGACATAGTCGCTCGCGTCGCACATCATTTCGAATGGAAAAGACCAGTCGGGAGAAATCATGATCGGGGCGTTAACAAGTTTGTTATTTAGAAGATCAAACGCCTCGATACACTGTTCAGAGAAGACAAATGGAACGTCTATCTCTAGTAGCTTGGTCATCGGTCTCGCAATTTTCAAAAAATCATTAATGAAGCTGCGATAGAAACCTTCATGACCTAAGAAGCTACGTACGGATCTCACAGAAGTGGGCGGGAGAAGATTAGAAATGGTTTCAATTTTAGCTCGATCGACCTCTATCCCCGCACTCGAGATCCTATGTCCTAGAACGATCCCCTCGCGTACCATGAAGTGACACTTCTCCCAGTTGAGGAATAGGTTGGTGTCGACGTAACTAGCCATCATCCTATCAAGGTTAGAGAGACAATGATCGAAAGAATTCCCAAAGAAAGAAAAATCGTCCATGAAGACCTCCAAGGAATCCTCGATCATGTCATGAAAGATCGCCACCATACATCGTTGGAAAGTAGCTGGAGCATTACAGAGTCCAAAGGGCATGCTTTTATAGGCAAACGTGCCGTAGGGGCAGGTGAATGTGGTTTTGCCTGATCATCGGGAGATATCGGGAGTTGGAAATACCCAAAGAAACCATCCAGAAAACAGTAGTACTGCTGACCCGCCAAACGCTCAAGCATCTGATCAATGAACGGAAAAGGAAAGTGATCTTTCCTGGTGGTATCATTCAATATGCGGTAGTCGATGCAGACTCTCCAACCGGTCACGGTCCTAGTGGGAATAAGTTAGTTTTGTTCATTTGTGACGACAGTCATCACACCATTCTTGGGAACCACTTGGACTGGACTCACCCAGGCGCTATCAGATATGGGAAAAATGATTCCCGCATCAAGGAGTTTGATGATTTCTTTTTGAACAACCTCTAGCATTTTCGGATCAAGCCTCTGTTGAGGCTGAACGACAGATTTAAAATTATCCTCCATGAGGATTTTATGAGTGAAGAACGAGGGTTTAATCCCTTTGATGTCGATAATATTCTAGGCTATCGCCTCCTTGTGCGCTTTAAGCACCTTCAACAACTTCAACTTCTCGACCTCCGTCAAGGCAGATGCGATGATGACAGGTAGCTTCTTCTCTTCGTCCCGAAATGCATATTACAAATTCTCGGGTAGATCCCTAAGTTCTAAGGAAGGAGGAGGGCTCTCAACGGAGGTTCGGTCCCTCGGATCGTCTCGCACGATCTCAAGAGCTGACTCTGAATCTAGGGATGGAGACACGGTGTCATCCATCAATGGTTCAGTGGTCATGGAAACCATCTCGACCTCTGAAATCTCCCTATCGAGAATCTGTGGGTCCAAGGTAGGTCCGTCACAAATTACAGTGAAAAATTCCTGCACATGTGATACAATGGTGTCAACGAAATACAAGGAGTCATCCGCTGACTTGGGATGCTTGAGTGACTATCTTATGTCAAAGGTGACATTGTCATCCCCAACTTTTAGAATCAATTTGCCTTCACACACGTCGATCAACGTCTGTGCGGTGGCAAGGAATAGTCGGCCTAAAATGAGCGGTACACTATCATCCTCATTCATATCAAGAATGACAAAGTCCACCGGGAAGATGAACTTTTCAATACGAATAAGCATGTTCTCGACCACCCCTCGTGGGTATTTCACAGAACGATTAACAAGTTGGATACTCATTCGGGTTGGCCTCGTTCACCAAGACATTGAAAAACATAATACGACATAAGATTGATGTTGGCCCCAAGGTCAACCAAAGAATGTCGAACCGTATCGACGCCTAAGATGCATGGAATTGTGAAACTCCGAGGATCGGTCATCTTTTCAGACAACTTGCTCTGCAACACTCAACGGAATAGAAGAGACCTAAGCTAGCTTCACTTTATTAGAAAGAATGTCTTGAGGACTTTAGCATATTTGGGCATCTGAGTGAGTGCCTCAAGTAAAGGAATGTTCAAATGAAGTTGTTTGAGAAGTTCGAGGAACTTGTAGTTGTGCTCCTTGTCTCTATTCGTTCAGTGTCTCCCAGGATAAGGCAGTTTGGGTTTATAGACTCTTAGAGGCGGGTTTGATGATGATGAAGGTGTATCGAACGGCTTTGTACTCGCTAGAACAGTCTGCTAGCGTGCCTCGGCCGGAGGAGGCTCCATTTGGATCTCCTCGTCCACCTGTTCCTCTTCATCGACCGCAACTGTGACAACTCTCGATGGATCAGCCCCTCTTTCTCTTCTAGCACCGCTCCTAGTAGTCACTACTTTGGCGTCTTGGATTTTTCTCGGTATTACTCGATAGTGAACCTGGTGCTCTCTCGAATATCTGGCTGGAAATCTCTCCAACGTGACGCTCAAGATTGGCTAGAGACGTGGCTTGGTTCTTCAACATAGCATCGTGTTCCACAAATTTCGCCTCATTCGTCACTCGGTTCCTCTCATCTCGGTTCAGCAGCTCAGTCATAATCTCCTCCAGTGAGGCTTTCTTCTCTTCTCTCCCCACTTGTTCCGAAATCTCCTGACCTGAACTCCCCTGCCTGAATAGATTCTCTCGACACTGGTTTTGGTATTGGGCTTGGTAGCCACTGGTTTTTCCCGCTCGATAGTTATTCCGATTTCACAAGCCAGTGTTCCCGCCGAGGCGGGGTTTTGATATCTCAAGGTGTTTTTGACGAAGTCAACCTCCTCCTAGTTTCTTCCCGGATTAACAGGACAGTCAATGGTGTCGTGACCCCCTCAGAAAACCTCACATTTCGCGACGCTTTTAACGGTAATATCACTCAAGAGTTTGATCAAAACATCAATCTGCGCCTGCATGCTAGTGTTCGAATCGACCTGAAGTACTCCTCTCGATGATGGGGAAGAATTTCTACCCCCGTGCCCCTCGTAGCTCGCTGCTAGATCATCAAAAAGAACAACGCACTCATCGAGATCTTTATTTTTCAGGAGGTTCCTGGTTCAACATCACTCTCACATGTTGTGTGGCTCCATTGTAGAATTTCTCGATGAGAATCCACTTATCTAAACCATGATGAGGACAACTAAGAAGGAGTTCCTTGAATCTTTCCCAAACTTCCACGAAAGACTCGTCAGACCTCATGCGGAAAGAACAAATATCCTCATGGAGTCGAGCGGATTTAGGTGGCGGAAAGAATTTGGTCATGAATTTCTCTTGAAAACCCGCCCAAGTGGTGATGGATCCAGCAGGTAGTGAATTATGCCATTTGTAGGCTTTGCCGGCAAGTGAGAATGGAAAAAGATGGAGATAGATGGCTTCATCGTTCATGTTGCCGATATTGAAAGTTTCGCAGATTTCAACAAACATGTCGATGTGGTTTGAAGGATCATCGCCCTATAGGCCTTGGAATTGGAGTGCGGTCTTAATGAGTTGCATGACGGAGGCAGGAATGGACCATTTTCCAGCGGCGGCACCGTCCGGTAAAGTAATGCTAGAATGAGGATTCGGAGTCGGCCTACCATAGTCAGCTACTACTCTCCTAGGAGGTGGGTCAGCCATGTTCCTATCCCTAGAAAAAGCGGAAGAAACAGAAGAAGAAGAAGAATCAGAACCTGTCGGTGAAACAGAACTCTCTCTCTCAGTCTGGACTTTCTCAGTATCGTCAGACGTTTCAAGATTCGGCGGTCCTTGAGAGCGGGTATGACGAATACGACTAAAAAGAAAAAAACTAAAATTAACTAAAAACAAATAAAAACAAATAAGAAAGTAAAAAAGAAACATGTAAGTCCCCAAACTCGGGTCGGTCTCTAATCGCCTCAAACCGTGTCCCCAGCAATGGCGCCAAAAACTTGATGTACGAATATATATATAAATAAAACACGAATCGCAACTAAGCTTTAAAAACTAAACAACCTATCCTAGTTCACACAAACGGCAAGTGTGCCGGTCGCGTATATCAAAGAAAAGGACCGAACCCGCTCTTGCGCAATCCTAATCCTAACAGGCAAAAGCTATGAGACGACTTTACTTCCTATCACCTCTCGGTCTCTAAGAAGGTGCTTACCCGATGAATTAAATCAACTAATAATCTCAATCAAAACCCTACGGTTGATCCTACCGCAATCAAACTCTAAACACAAAGTAAAGACTTGAACATGCAACTATCAATCAAAACCAATTCAATTAATCTAAGCACGAGATTATGAGATAAAACCAATAAAATCAAAGCCACTAAACACAGCCTAATTCATCATTAAACCAAAGTTTCAATAGCAATTCAAGTCATATTAATCAAACAATCCATTTAGTTCATCAAAACCGAACAATAATTATCTAACTTAGGTAGAAAAAAGAGGTTTAGCCAATCATAATCAATGAACAGTAGATAAAATAGATATAAATTATAAACATGATCATATATATCTGATTACAAAAGTTTTGAATGATTAAAAACTAAAAACGACTCACAAATGTTAAAATAGTCAAAACTGACAACCAAAGGATAAAAGATAGAACCGTAAGCTTGTCCTCATTGGTTTCTCCTCTAGAGCAGGTGTGGTGGCTGAAAATATTATGTGAAAATCATTCATAGGGTGTTAACCTTCTATATATAATGTTAAACACATCCTTCCTAATATAAAATAGGTTAAACCAAGCCCACAAGGCCCACTAGAAGACAAAATAGATGAGGCAGCTAATTCCTGAACATTCTTTGCAGCCTTTGGGACATGTGGGATGCCACATAGCGTGGGCATGTATGCCTCACCTGGTCGCGTAGCGCGGCCAGGTCTTGGGTGCTCGTTTCTTCGTTTTCTGACTCGTTTATCTTCAAACGTGCATACCAGCTTCATCCGAATCCCGTTTGAGCTGATTCTTTCTTCATTAAAATCATTTTTTGGCACTCTACTACATGGGACCTTTCATATACACAAACATTTAATTTCATGTAAGAAAAATTTATATTTGTTAACAGTTTACGCACAAAACAACACAAAAATGAGCTAAAACGCTATGTGTTTTGCAACACATCACACGGATATTTTTCTCGATAGGATTCACACTCTGGAGGCATCAAAGGAAAAGAGATCTACACGAGAACTGATGATGATTGAGTTTGTGAGGGAATAGAGAAAGAAAAATGAAAAAGATGAGAAGGAAAATGTAGTGTTGGATGCTAGGGTTGCCCAGTTGGAGCATGATAGAGAGATTGATAGAGCCCTAACTGAAAGTTAAAAACTCTGGATTGAAACTCTCTAGAATCGAGTCAACGGTCAACAACATTTACTGAATAATCAATCTCTAATCAGTGCCGAACGACATGAGGATGTTGTTAGACTTGAGTCAAGGGTTTCTCACCTTGAAACTGATTTTCCATTCTCCTCCAACCTTGAGGATAATTAGAGGAGAGAGTTAGAATCGGTCATTGACCGGGCGTTGCTTCAGTATGAACGCCTTGAATCAAGAGTTGGTTTCTTAGTGTGTGATTCCACTTGCTCGCGGAATGTTGGAACACTTATTGGTGAGAATGCAGAAATGTGGGTGGCGATTGATAGGCCGAGAGCCTAGATTGAGCAACAGGAAAGTTTAATTAATGCTAAAGTTCGAGCCAATGAAGGCCTTGTAAACCGTTACCTTGTTGCCACCGAGGTCATGAGGGTGACTGGTGAAGATATAGAAGATCTAAAGAGCCAATTGAAAGCAGTATTCAGATGATGGATTGATTCTGATAATGAGGAGGAGGAAGAGAAAAGTAAAATGAGACAATCTGCTTTAGCCGAGCTTGTTAGTGATGCTCATATTGATGGTTCTAGAAGTGGCACGGGTGGTAGAGTTTGTGGTGTTGTTGTTACTAGTGATGAAATGGTTGTGGTTGTTGGTACAGTTGTTAGTACCAATGTTGTTGTTTCTAAGGTTAGTGCTGAGGCTGTTCTAGTGGTTACTCCTACTCTTGGAGAAACTGCCACTGGGAACGAAGATGAAGAGGAAGAAGATGAGGAATATGAAACTGAAGAAGAAGATGACGAGGACAAAGATGATAATGATCCTCAAGACATTTTCGATAAGCCGCATGATGGTGATGGAGGCAATGATGGTGGAAACGGAGATGGTGATGTTCGTGGTGGAAGTGGAGCTAGAGATCAGTCAGCTTCACAACTTGAGATGCCAAGATTGGATCACCAATCTCTTATCCTGCAAAGATAATAAGGGACTTGGATGTTGTCATAGAGGATGAATTCTCTCTCTTTTTAACATTGCTACTTGTGCAGGTACCCAGGCTCCGGTTCAAGAAGCCATGGATGATGACATAAATTACTCACCGAACCCAGACATTCTGGTTCATGTTGATGAAGAAACAGTCAAGGCTCTATTAACCGTGGTGGCTCTCACAGCTATTTCTGCTGCTGAAACGTCTCGAGTACCGAGGCTAACAAAGAACAATAGGTACTACATCAACAGGGTTGGATGTCTCAGAGACCGCCTCTACTACTATCTGATGACTCCATGATTCTTTTTTGAAAATGGCACGCTGACAACAAAATATGGGCAATCAGACGTGCCATAGAGATCTGACCTATATACATTACACTGATGTGCATACGATTTGTGGGTCATGATGCTATGGAGAAGGAGTTGAAGGGATGGTTCAACTGGTTTCTGAGTAAGAATTGGAAGGATGATTACCCCAAATTCAAAATCAACAAGGGTAAGTCATATCGGAATCCAACGAAGGTCGATCCAGCTACGAGGACGAAGAGAAAAGCATGAAGATACAAGAGACACAAGGAAGGACGACCGATCTACCATGGTGAACCGTTTCTGCCCAACATATTCCATTACTTTATCTACTGGGAGTTTGAAAACAACACACGGGTAGTGATTATTCATTACAAAAACATGCACTTCCTTCGTTTCTTTGATGAGCACAAACTGACCGCCCTTAGCAAAGATCTTTTGAACTTGTACAACTCTCCCCTGGCCACTATTGAAAATGTTCGAAGGGATAACACAAACATGATAGTTGAGAAGTTCAATAAGAGATAATCAAAGTTGTTTAATTAAATAAATAATAAAATGAAGTTTTATTGTAACCCTAGTTGCAGTCTCAACTCTCATGCCTGCAACTTTTGTCATTTGTTTAAAAAACTTGGGCCATTTTAGATTTGAACAAGTGGACTAGTCTAATGTAATAAAACATTTTAGACCCCTCTTCGCTATGGGCCATGTGCGGCTGCTGACAACTTGTTTTATCACTCTCCTCCCAAACGACCCCACCTGACAACCGCAAATCTACCATGAACATAAGATAAAAAAGAAAGAAAACCAAATAATTATTCCCTGATTATTATTAGTAAGTTCCATGACATTTAAAGAAAACAAGAAAAGTAGGAAACATAATAAAACTAGGTAAAGAAAACAAGAAAACTAAAATAAAATAACTTGCTGATCAAGAAATATGATTCTTGATAGTATTTGAAGAAAATACATCAAAATTTTGTTAATCTTAATAGCAGGTCGGTTTACGGGCTTCTCTTCTCTTTTACGACCAGGCCGTTTATGGTATTTGGATGGTATCAACTCTCGACCTTTTGAAAGTGTCCTTGTCCTCAGTGACACTAAATGACGTCGCCACTCGAGCCTTACAACGACAAGTGGGGCGGTATCAACGTAGCACCATGGTGGCCACCATTCGAGTCTTTCCGTGCTATACCTGATCTTCATATTTGTAGTAGGGTATGGCTTCGCGAAAGCATTATGTGTTAGGTTTTTTTCTCATCAGAAGTTTGCAACAAATTTTTGCAAATGGGAAAAACGTTAAATCGACGGTGTGCTTATTCTTTTGAAGACAATCAAACTAACAACCATTCATAGTCAAACTAGAAAACAAACTAATAATTAAAATAAAATAACTTATAGATCAAGAAATATGATTCTTGATAATTTTTGAAGAAGATCCATCCAAATCTTCATAGCAGGTCGGCTTATAGGTCTCTCTTTTAGATCGGGTCTTTTATGGTATTTGGATCGTATCACCACCACACTCCACTCATCACCTTTCATATATGTCTGTTTATCTTACTAATTCTTAAAGCCTTTGTGGAGTCGTATAGAACTCATGAACTTTTAAGACCCAATTTTGAAAATATTTGCCAGAAATAAACACACGATTCCAGTTCAAGAAAACAAGAAAAATATGAAACATAGTCAAACTAGAAAACAAACTAATAATTAAAATAAAATAACTTACAGATCAAGAAATATGATTCTTGATAATTTTTGAAGAAGATCCATCCAAATCTTCATAGCAGGTCGGCTTATAGGTCTCTCTTTTAGATCTGGTCTTTTATGGTATTTGGATCTTATCACCACCACACTCCACTCATCACCTTTCATATATGTCTGTTTATCTTACTAATTCTTAAAGCCTTTGTGGAGTCGTATAGAACTCATGAAATTTTAAGAACCAAATTTTGAAAATATTTGCCAGAAATAAACACACGATTCCAGTTCTCGGATATCCAGACCCGAATCACCATTCACCAAAATCGAAAATAATATAGAAATGTAAACTCTTTTTGATTTAAGAACTAAAAGTTGTAAAGGGAAATATATCAAAATAAGAACTAATTACAAACATAAAGAAACATATTTTTTTGAGTTGAACAAGGAATCATATTAATCAATCCGTTCTTCCATCACGGTTTTCAGCTTTATTATGTCTGATGTTAAGCTTGTTATGGGTATTGTTGTCCACTTAAACTTGTGTAACCAAAGATTCAGAGACATCAGTGATATGATTAAGGTTCAATTAAACACATAATATAAGAACATGATTAGATTCTAATCTTGATTCAGGCTTATTTTGATTTTTACCATGTCACCCCAAGTTGACTTAAACCTTAGAACCAGTAGATCAAAACATTTAAAAATTTTTAATTTGGCAATCATAGCAACAGTTTTCCATAACAAGGCATACCCCCGTTATCAAGCAATACACTAAGTTTCCTTTACCAAGTATGAGTATGCACTGTTTCATCTGTCGGCTTGCAGACATTGTATCCCCTAGGGTCTGTTTCTTATTGGTATTAAAACGCGTGCAACGGCGAACAATGTATGACTAACATTTTTGATCAAGTCAGTAGTGAAATTTGTACTTTTGTACATAGCGATCAAAGTTTAATGACTTATCAGGGTTCGCTCCTTTGAGCAGGATTTTAAATATTCATTTTAATGAATACCCAGATGAAAACCGCATAAAGACCTCATGGCTCTAGAAACCTAATGCATCCCATAAATACAGGGTTTAAGGCTATAAAACCATACACCATTGAAATGTAGACCGTGTACTAGAAGCTCAAAACACTTTATTAAAACTTATTTTTGTGATCTACTGAAATATAAGGCTTGAGTATGACAGACTATTACATTCCTGCCTTCATTACCAAGACTTTTTCTAGAATTCTAACTCATCTTTCAACATAGCAATTTATGTTTATATCACTTATTCCGTTACTTTTTTGTTCAAAAGCCTACCCATACACCGAACATTAAGCAATAGATTTTTATACTTCAATTTATCGAATTTGGAACATGACAATCATTTTCCTTTTATGCTTCAAAACTCATTTTGAGGAGCAATTTTCTATTGTTTTTGTATATTACACATTTTTCAATGATTTTGGCTTTTATACTTTTTCAAATGTTTTTGGCCTTTAAGATTTTTCAACTGTTTTTTATTTTTCCCAAACTATGTCTCCCCCTAGAATAAAAAACCATTTAAAGAAAAATATTTACAAAGAAAATTGACCTGGTGAACGGTTATTCAAAAAGATCGGAACCCATAACCTCGGTATCACTTTCTTTCCAACCAACCAAGTTCTTTATACCGTTAAGCCCCAACAAATACAAAAATCTGTTTTAATCGAAGCTTTAGTAAAAAGATCAGCCTTTGACTGTCGGTGTGAATTTTATCTACGGTAATCAACTTACTCTCGTAACAGTCACGGATGAAGTGATACCGTATGTCAAAATTTTTTGTTTTCGAGTGATTTACCAGGTTCTTTGTTATGGATATAGCAGCAATATTATCTACAAAAAATAGGAGTAGTAAGAAAATTCAAACTGTAGTCGCGCATTTTTTGTCGTATCTATAAAACCTGGGAACAGCAACTAGAAGCAGCTATATACTCGGCTTCACATGTGGATAGCGACACAGTTGTCTGTTTCTTACATTGCTATGTCACCAACCTGCTATCAAAGAATTGACAGCCGGCGGTGGTAGATTTAGCGTTTAGTTTGCAGCTTCCATAATCAGAATCAGAAAATGCTTTCAGCTTAATTACATCGTCTCGAGAATACCAAAGACCAACCCCTAGACACCCCATAAGATACGGTAGTATCCGCTTCACCAACGTTAGGTGAGAGACCCTTGGACTGGATTGATATCAGGCACACAAACACGTCGGATACATGATGTCTGACATTGAAGCAGTGAGATATATGAGGAAACCAATCATAGTACGGTAGAGTGTGTCATCGACCTTCTCTCTAGTGGGATCAGGACCAATTCCATGATTTAGCGGGATAGTAGTGCTACTCGGCGATGATTCGGCCATGTTGTATTTTTCGAGGATATCCTTGACATAAAATGAAGATACCATTAGAAAGTTGTCGACTTGCAATCCCAGAAAAAACTTCAACTCTCCCATAGTGCTCATTTCAAACTTTGATTTCATAACCTCCTCAAAATCATTGCACAGAACATCATTTTTGACCCAAAAATGATATCGTCCATATAGACATAGACTATCCGCAGATGTCCATCTATCTCCACAGTGCCATAAACAAAGTTGTTGTCTAACAAGTGTTTAGACAATGTGTCATACCAAACTCTCGGGGTTTGATGTAGACCATAATGTGCTTTGTGTTAGTGCATGGTGCCAGTAGTTCATTTATCACGTGTTTTATTTGTGTCTGTAATCGTTACATTGTTTGTTTTGTGTTGAACGTGTTTAATTTTCTTTCCTGTTTGGCGAACTTGGGAACGCAACGAAGTTATGACAACTTCTCCTAGCATGATAGGCGAAGTTGTCGTGATATAAATTACCTAACTTCGGCTCATTTAGCAGAACTTTTTGTAGGCTATATTCGTGACCTTTAGTGTTACGTGTTTTGGTGATTTAGTTTATCAATATCATCGTTCAAAAAGTATTTCTTTATATTCGTGTGTTTACGTGTGATTTACGTGTTCATTGTCTTAGCACTCGTATCGTATACGTAGGGGATTCCGCACCCTCGTGTTACGAGATACTCCTGTGTATATGCGGCTGGGAACCTATAATTGGTATCAGAGCTTTTGCTCGCGATTGTGTGGTTCGGGATTATCACACGAGTGTTAAAATCATTCCGATAGACTATTCTCAAAATCGTTTCACGTTGGTATACCGTTCTTTTGCTTGTTTCTCAACTATAGCCTTCAAATCGCACTTCATTGTACCCCCAAAACCTTCAAATCAAAGAATCTAAGTTGCAGATCTAAGCCGAGTTGCCAGCAAAGTTTTCGACACAAAACTTAGAGTTTTCAGCGAAGATATAGGGTTTTCGCGAAGTTAAGGTCTGCGAAGTTATAAGAGTGGCGAACTTATAAGGTCTGCGAAGTTAACATCAGGCGAAGTTGGTGGCTAGCGAAGTTGGTAGCTAGCTAAGTTGTTCTATAGCGAAGTTATAATAACTTCGCTGTTCACTGTTCACCGAATATTGTTTTTTAATTCTAGGTCTTGTTTCATTCAAATATGACTTCGATAAACATCACAGAACTGGTAAAGATGGAAGTTGAAGCTGGTTCTGCAACAAAAGCTCCAAAACCGCTTAAAGTTACTGATTTCGTTGCATGGAAGGTAGGTTCAAACAATATGTGAAATATCAAGATGCAAAAATGTGGGTCTGCATTCAAGATGGGTACATCCCACTGACTACTGAGTTCGAAAGTCGTGAACAAATTAAGAAATACAGTAAGATGGAGGACAATGAAAAGAAAATGTACGAAGCAGAAAGTAAAGCGCATGCAGCCATAACAATGGCACTTCTACAAGAGATTCTTCATACTTTCAAAAAATACAAAACCGCTAGAGAACTTTGGGAAGCACTAGAGAATTGCTATGAAGGAAAAGTTGGGATACGTACTTCCAAGACGAAGCTGCTGAAAACTCAATTTTCTGTATTCAAGTATCTGAAAAATGAATCACTTGATGACATCATCACACGATATTATCATGGTTCGAAAGGAGACGCCAACTGATCAGGTTCAGGATCTGGGAATGTATGGTGCTAAAGGATCTCCAAACTCAAGTTCGAAAACATAATCGACTGCCTACTACTCAGGGGGAGAACCAAACTCCGCTCAAGATGGTCATGTGGTAGTTAATATGGATGGTGACGTGTGTTTTGTAGCTGGTGGAAGTAGTTCCTCAAAACCCCAGTCCTCAGCTGGTAATTTCTCAAGAAGTGCTTCTAGCAAGAATTACTCACAGATGCCTATGAGTGTGAAGTCATCTGAATAACAATTTGCTCTCTATGCCTCTTTCATTGCCTCTTATGAGAACTATATCAAAGGAAAAATAGTTGACCCTGCAACCTTGGATGAGGAATATGTTCAGATAGACGCAGATGACATGGAAGAAATGGATCTATAGTTGCAGATGGCTGTGATAGTGAGAAGGGTGAAGAGGTTTATGAAGAAAACTGGTAGAAAGTTTGTTGTAGAAAGACCGGGGTTCGACAAGTCAAAGGTTCGTTCTACAACTGTCAACAAAATGGTCACTTTGCTAGAGAGTGTACAAATGAGAGAGTCGAACGAAGTCAGAATAGACCTACTCAACAGAATGAAAGTGGAAATAAAATCAAGGCTATGGTATCTCAGCAGAACGGTGGGTATAACTAGAATATACAAGTTGAGGAGGTGATCGAACAGTCAAATCTGCGATGTTGGACCATATTCTAAGTGTTCAACGTTCCCAAGCTAACAAAGAGGGAATTGGATACACAAAAGTTCCACCACCATAGAATAATAGTTATATTTATAATCCTAGTAATCAGCAATCCATTAGTGTTGGAATTAGTCAGACAGTTCCAATCAGAGTCACTACTAAAAATACCGAAGTTGATGAGAGTGAAGCGAGTCAGACAAGTTCTAATATCACAAGTTCTGTCTCATCGAATTCGGACAAATCGTCTTAATCTGGTGAGATAAAAGATGAGGTCGTGTTACTGAAACGAGGGGAGGATAACGAATTTGATGAAAAGAAATCTTCCTTAAACCCGTTTGTTCCACCATATGTGAGGCAAACTGATAGTAAAACAACCTCATCATCTACAACAACTTTTGGTACGAATGTTCAAAAGAAGACAAATAGTTCGAACAAAAGTTGTTTTAGATGCAACAGAATAGGACACTTTATAAATGACTGTCCTTTGAAATGGAAAAAGTCTAGAAATATGAGGCCAACTGAAACTGAGAATAAAACGAATACTAAAAATGATGCCGGTAAGAAAGCTAACACATCAAACGTCAATCGTTGGACTAATCCAAGATTTCAAAGAAACCAGTCTCGTTTTTTCCCAGAGAACAACCGAACCAACAATTATGATTCTATTAATGCTAGAAATTCACGAAGGTTTGGATGGCCTCATAGCCAGTCATCTAGAAATTTTCCTCAAAAAAACGTTGGGCAACCAAGGTACTGGATGCCGGATAACTGGTTTAATCAACCTAAGACCAAAAGGTCTTGGCTCCCCCGCTTCAAATCATCTTTTTGATTATGCAGGAACAGTCGAGCAGGATTGTAAACAACATGTGGGTTGTTGACAGTGGCTGTTCCCGCCACATGACTAGTAACAAGAATTTTTTACGTGATTGGAAGACCGTTCAAGGAGGAAGGGTTAGTTTTAAAGGAGAAAGTGGCAGAAGAATTACTAGTATTGGTACTGTCACCAATGGGAGAATAAAGTTGGAAAAAGTTAATTTTGTGGAAGAGTTAAAGCACAATCTTTTGAGTGTCTCTCAGATTTGCGAAAAAGAATACACCGTGCATTTTACAAAAGATGAGACTCGTGCTTTATCCTGGATTCAAGATTCCTGAAACCTGGATTGTGATGAAGACTCTAAGAGAAAAGAACGCATATGTAATGGACATGCGGTCAACTGAGATGGCGATGGAAGAGTCGTGTCTTCTGTCAAAAGCAACAGAGTCTGAGTCAGAATTGTGGCACCGAAGAATGGGTCATATTCATCTTCTTAAGATGAACTACATTGTCAAGAATGGGCTGGTACGTGGGGTTCCTCTAAAGAATTTCAACTTTGAAGACCAATGTTTATCATGCAAGAAAGGCAAGCAGCACAAGAAACCACATCACTCCAAGAGGGTTAACTCAATTGTCAGCACTTTGGATTTGCTCCACATGGATCTTTTTGGTCCCGTAAATGTCCAGAGTCTAGGAGGAACATCGTATTGTTTGGTAGTAACTGACGATTACTCGCGATACTCATGGGTTTATTTTCTGAAGGCAAAAGATGAAACAGTTCAGTTGGTAATTAACTTGATTACCAAAGTGGAAAATATTGTTGGGAGAAAAGTAAAGTTCATCAGAAATGACAATGGAACGGAGTTCAAGAACTACCAAATGGAGATGTTTTGTTTGCAGAAGGGGATAGGACATTAATTTAGCGCACCATATACTCCGCAACAAAATGGAGTAGCTGAAAGGAAGAACAGAACTCTAATCAAAGGTGCCAGGACCATGCTGGAAGATGCTAAACTTCCCATGGTGTTCTGGGCTGAGGTTGTTGCTACGGCGTGTTATATCCTTAATCATGTTTTAACTGTTAAAAGATTAAATAAAACTTGTTATGAACTTATTAATGGTAGAAAGCTGACGAAGGTATTTTAGTTGGCTATGTAGTTGGGACACCCAACAGAAGAGTCTTTAATTTATCAAACAGCAAGGTTGAGGTGGTCTGTAACAATGACATTACTAGTTACAAATCAACCAAGGCCTAGCATGGGACCAGCAGAGGCTTTCGACTATGAAAAGCTATTCAAATCTTTTAATGTGCCTTACTTGGATTTTTCAGATATAGATGAGAAGATGGCCACTCAGATGCTGTTTGACGAAGAGGAGGCCATTGTGAAACGTCCCCAATATAATGAAAATCAACCTACCACGTCAAGTGTGGTTGAAACTCCTGCTGTCTCGAATGAAGATGAATTCTACAATCCATTTCACACTCAACATCACTCAGATGAATTCTCTTCAAATCTTGAGAATGATCTGGAAGTTGGTTCGGTACAAACTACCAAAATTCACAAGAATCATCCTTTGAAAATGTGATTGGTAATCCCTCTGATGGTGTGCGTACTAGAAGAAGTTTGGATGAAAACACATGTGTGAATGCAAGCATTAAAGGCACTGGTATTATAAATGAATGCTTGTACGCCTGTTTCATCAGTCAGATTGAACCAAAAAATTATCAAATGGCACTGAAGGATAGCTCGTGGATTGAAGCCATGCAGGAAGAACTGGCACAGTTTGAAAAAATGCAAGTATGACAGTTAGTTGAAAAACCACAAGATCTGAATGCTATAGGTACAAAGTGGGTATTCAAGTGTAAGAGAGATGAGAAGGGAGTAATCATTCGCAACAAGGAAATATTGGTAGTCATAGGGTTTAATCAACAGGAAGGAATCGATTACAAGGAAGTGTTTGCTCCTGTGGCAAGATTGAAGGCAATTCGACTGTTTCTGGCATTTGTTGCACACAAAGAGATGAAAGTGTTTCAGCTGGATGTTAAAAATGTGTTTCTTAATGGGAAAGTCGATGAAGTGGTATATGTCGAACAACCTCGGGGTTTCCCTGACCCAGAATTTTTTGAGTCAAACAATTGACCTAAGGGGGAGATTGTTAAGTCAAAGATTTGACCAAGATGAAGTACATGGAAGATAGGAATCTTCTCAACCTCCTCAGAATTCACTAAGTATGGATCCGGGCACACCTTAAACATCCGAGCAAGCTTTTACTTAGCCGGGTACGATATTTTGTCTATCGGGCAAGGTTATCTTCAAGTAGTCTTCTTTAGTGGATTTCCGAGCAGGGTTTGAAAATTAGTGCATTGCTGGGCAAGGTTCACTTTATCAAGCAAGTTTGTTCTTCATAGCCAAGTAAAGTTCACTCCCGAGTAAGCTTTTGGCTAATCAAGTCCATGAAGCCAAGTGATTGAAAGACCGGGCAAGGTATTCTTTAATAATTATGGTCCGAGCAAGCTTGATGTAAAAATGGAATATCTCTAAGTAACATCGGGCAAGGTTCAACTCAAGCAAGGAACAGTACTTCCGAGTACACTTTGCTAATAAGTTATATTATAGCAAAGATTTGAAATGGACCATCGAAGAAAAAGGTTGCTTGTAAAGGTTTGTCGGGTAAAGTCTGGCAAAGTTAAGAAGACTGAAGTCTACCCGGTGAGTATTTGGTAAAATACTCTTCAAGTAAAGTCTACCCGGAAACTGATCCCGAGAACACTTCAATGTTACCAAGTCCTGAAGGATGGCAGAGTACACAGTGTACTCGGAAAATGAAGATTGATGCAAAGCCTACCCGGAAGACTTGTTTTACACTTAGAATATTTCTGATTATGTAATTTGAATATGTATATATGTTTGGGGTTTCTAGAAGAAATGACAGCTGTCCTAGGTTGGGCAGGCCTATAAATAGAATGTTTTAGGGCACGCCGCAAAAAAACAACGAAAAGACGGACAAGGGCAGACAGACACATTTATTAAGATAGAATATTTTGTGTGACGGTTGTCTTTGTACGGTAAACCCTCCTTCAAGAAACCCTAAATCGATTATCCTATTTTTATGATGAATTTTATATTAATGTAAATCTTTGAGTGAATCTTGTTTGTGTTGGTTATCATTGAATACTTATTAAGCAACCGTATGTTTGTTATTGATTCCGCCTTTAACAAACGTTCATCTTTCTAAATATTGCAACCCGTCATTAACTCCCTTGTCGACACATCAATCTGTGTGAGTTATAACATGATTAAGTAAGATCCAGCTGAAATCGAGGGACCTGACAAGTGGTATCAGAGCTTGATTACTGCTATTTTAGAAAGATTTTTGCTGATTGAAGATTTGAAGAAGAATGACGTAAGCAGACCACTGTTCCATTGATTTGTGAAGTCAGCAGCTTTGTTCATCATTTTTCTTCCAGAACTACAATCATTTGGTGTTTTCTCTTCCTTGTT